>NW_006408576.1:14037648-14041425 GCF_000296735.1 Chrysochloris asiatica
TGTTCATGAGGTATATTAATCTATACTTTTCTTTTTTGTTGATATATTTCCCTGGTTTGTGTTTCAGGGTTATGTTCACTTCATATAATGAACTCAGGAGTTCACTATTCCTACTTCAGTCTGTGTTAGTTTAAGTAAATAGTGTGTCTCAAGTTATTTGTCTATTTCTTCGTGACTTTCAAATTGGTTTGAGTGTAATTTTTCACCATAATCTAATGTTACCATTTTGTTTCCATTATTTCTGTTGTGAAGTCCAATTCATTTCTTTTTTGCCTCATTTTATTTTATTCACTATTTACTTATTTTCAATCTTTTCCTTTATTAGAATCACCAGTAGTTTATGAATTTTATTAATCCTTTTAGGGGACCAACTTCTTGACTTGTTAATTCTTTCTATTGTTTTTCTTTCTATTTTGTTTGTTTCTGCTTTAATCTTTACATTTTCTTTTCTTCTGGAAGGTTTATTTTTCTTTATTATAAGTATTGGAGATATTGGTTTAATTTGTTGATTTGAATTATTTCTTCTTTTTGATCGTGTGAGCTTACTGATATAAATTGCCTTATGAACTCTGCATTTTCTGTGTCCCAACGGTTTTTCTATGTTGTGATTTCATTCTTATTTCATCCAGAACTTTTTTTGTTTTATTTTTAATTTCTTCTATTACCTGTTAGCTTTTAAGCAAGATGAGATTCACTTTCCATGTATTTGAGTTTTTCCCTTGATGTTCTTATTGTTAATTTCTAATTTTATAGTGCTTTGATCTGAGAAGATGCTTTGTAGATTTCATTTTTTTAAAAAAATTATTGAAGCATACTTTATGATGTAATGTACAGTATTTTCTGGATGATGTTCCAGGTGAATTGGAAAAGAATGTATATCATGCTGTTGTTTGTTGGGTACTCTATATATGTCTATGAGGTCAAGTTGGCTGATTGTGTTGCTTAGTCTTCTATGGCTTTGTTGAATTTCTTTCAAATTGTTCTGTAGTTCATCAAACGAGATGTATTAAAATCTCCTAACATTTTGTAGTCTATTTCTCTCTTGAGTTAAATTAGAATATATCTTACATATTTTGAGGCCCTTTCATTGGGAGCATAGATGGTGATTTGCATTAGACACTAATGACTGAAGAGATAGGGGATGATATCAAGAAAATCATACAGGAAGAAACCAGAAGGCCATTAAAAATACAGAAAAGAATCGCTGTCAGAAGATACTCTAAAATTTGTTTTCCAGTACAAATATCCTAAAGAAAATTGAAGAAGTGAGCTCTAGAAGGTCAGCTCTAGAAGACAAAGTCAAGTAATAAAATGACATGTGCAAATACCTGCAGTTAAAATACCAAAGGGGAAGAACATGCTCAGCATTTCTTAAGCTGAGAGAATTGAAGAAAAAAGTCAAGCTTTGGCTTACAATACTGAAGGATTCTATGCATAAAATATTGAATACTGCATAAAGCATCAAAAGAGGATGGAAGGTGTATACAGAATCATGGTACTAAAAACATGGTCAATATTCAACCATTTCAAGATGTAGCATATGATCAAGAAGCAATGGTATCGAAGGAAGAAGTCCAAGCTGCACTGAATGTATTGATGAAAAATAAAGCTCCAGAAATTGGCAGAATACAAATTGAAGATGCAACACTGGAAACATTCATTTGTCTACAGCATGAGAGTTGGAAGACAGTTACCTGGCCAATGAATTTGAAGAGATCCATATTTGTAACCATTCCAAAGAGAGGTGACCCAGCAGATAGATGAAATCATTGAAAAATATCATTAATATCACAAGAAGTAAAATTCTGCTGAAGATAATTCAAAAGCAGCTGCAACTGTACATTGACAGAGAGCTGCCAGAAATTCAAGCCAGATTCCGGAGAAAACATGGAACTAGGCATGTAATTGGTGACCTTGGCTGAAATCAGAGAGCACCAGAAACATGTTTACTTGGACTTTATTGACTATTTGAAGTCTGTGTGGATCATAGCGGCATGACAAGCTATGAATAACATTGTGAAGAATGGATATTCTGGAACAAGTAATTGTGCTCATGAGGAAACTGAACAAAGTTGGAGAGACAGCCATTCAAACATAGGGATACTGAATGGTTTAAAATCAGAAAAGCTATGTGCGATGGTCATATCTTTCTTCATACTTATTCTATCTGTATTCTGAACAGGTAACCTAAGAAACTGGATTATATGAAGAAGAACGCGGTATCCGGATTGGATGACGACTCATTAATAACTTGTAATATGTAGATGATATAACCTTGCTTGCTGAAAACAAAGAAGACTTTAAATACTTACTGATGAAAATCAGACTGCAGTGTTCAATATGGACTGCACCTTAATGTAAAGAAAACAAAAATCCTCATAACTGGACCAATAAATAACATCATGATAAATGGAAAAGTGATGAAGTTGTTGAAGATTTCTTTTTACTTGGATGCACAATCTACAGTTATGGAAGTAACAGCCAAGAACATCAATGAGACGGATTTCACAGTCGTAGTAGCAATGAACTCAAGTGGAAAGACAATATTGAGGATGGCACTTGAACTGGCAATGTTTCATTCTGGTGTGCATGAGTTGGAACCATCTTGATGGCACCTACATCTTTCATCACAATATAATGTCCTCCTTTGTCTCTTATGTTGGTTTTTTACTTACAGTCCATTTTATCAGAAATTAATATTGCTAGTCCTATTCATATTCGATAGTTGTTATCTTAATATATTTTCCATCCTTTGAATTTAGGCTATTTTTATGTGTGTGTGTATAAATTGTGTCTCTTGTAGACAGCGTACTGAAGGATCCTATTTTCTTATCCATTCTGCTACTCTCTACCTCTCGACTAGTACATTTGATTAATTTATACTAAATGTAATTCACAAAGGGTATGAATTGATTCCTTGCTGTCACTTTGCTTTGTTTTTCATGAGGCTGCAGGTTTCATTGTTCTGTATAATATTCTGTATTGAATTCATTTTGTGGGATTTCTTGTCAATTTCTTCATTTCTGATGTTTTAATGTTTACAAAATCTTATTGGTTTTCCTCTTTTTTATATTGAGTAGATTTGTAAATTTTCTTATAATGTTATGCTATAGTTTACAGATTTCTTCCCAAGCTTACAACAATCTGTTTATTCAGACATCTACTTGGTTTCCTGGCCATTTGCAAGTTCTATAGCTTCACTATTCCTTCTTTTTGCTTTGTAGTTGTCTTCAATATAAATTAATATCTTTGCCTCTCTATTTTCTGTCTTGTAGGCTTGTTTTACTTTGAATACTTCTAGGACTAACTGGGAGTGCAGTGGCTCTGCAGGATAAACACTGGAATATGAATCACAAAGTTGGTGGTTTGACTCATCAGTCACTCTGTGGAAAAAGATCAGACTTTCTGCTCTTGAAAGGATTTACAGAGTTGGAAACCTCATATAGGGTCTCCATGAGTCAGAAGTGACTCAGCGGCTCTTAACAATAACAACACTAACAACAACATATCTGAGTTGAGTAGTGTTGTCATGTATTTTAATCTTGTTTTTGTTGGTTCTCTGTCCAAATAACTCTCTTTATTATTTTTTAAATAAAATTTTATAAAAATATTACAGATTCCATTAGTTTCTGCTAATTTGGAAATATTCTAATTTCACTATCATATTTGAGGGATATTTTTGCTGTTGTATGGTTCTTGGTTGGCAATTTCTTTCTTTCAATTTTATATATGTAATCCCATTGCATTCTTGCCTGTATGGTTTTTGCTGAGAAATTA
>NW_006408576.1:14042245-14054015 GCF_000296735.1 Chrysochloris asiatica
GCTTCTTGTTGGTAGTGATTAGAGAATGGAAATATGTGCACAGATCTCTCTTCATGGTTTGAGCCACTTAGTTCAGCGTTGTTTTGGCTAATGTTGCTTGTTGTCTACCATTGAGAAAGTTGTATAGGAGTTGGTAGTAGCTTTTCCTCATCAGGGCTTTTTATTCCTCTGGCAACAATCACAACATTTCACTTGGTTTCTGTCCTATCTGCCTGCAATGATGCTGAAGAGAAAAATACATGAACAAATTAGATAAGAACGCCTGAATTTATTGGAATGAATCAGTGACCTTTGTTATCCCAGGATGAGAGGCACTAGAATTATATAACAGTTTACTGTACCATATAGAGTGATTGTGCAGTTGGAAGAAGAGACAGAAACATTCTTGTGGTGGCACTGTGGAATACAGCACTGGACATCAATGTTGGTTTGAACCACAAGGTTGGCAGTACGAACTCATCGGCCACTCCTTGGAAACCCTATACAAGGTAGCTCTGACTTGGAACCAACTCACGACACTTAATAGCAACAATGACAACAATCTTCTAGGTTGTGTGATGATTATCACTATCCAGCTTTTGTGAAAGTATGAGACTCCCTCTACATTATTCATAAATACACTCTTGCCATTTTGCCACTTAACAGATGAAAACAAAAGTAAGCCTAATCTTAATATGGCTTCAGTTAAATAATTTCCAGTACTTTTCTTTTGAAGTAAAGAGTATACTTCTTACTTTAGAGATGAGGGAACTAATGTTATTTATATCCTGTACTACAATGAGATTAATAATAAGTCCTAACACCTTATAATAAGTACTAAACTACAGCGTAGTGGTTAAGAATCGGGTGCGAACCGTAAGGCCAGCAGTTTGAAACTACCAGCCGCTCCGTGGGAGAAAGATGAGGCGTTCTGCTCCCGTAAAGATTTACAGACTTAAAGGCCCTGTACAGGGTCGTTATGGGTCGGAACCGACTCGACGGCACATAACAACAACAACAAACTGCAAAAGGAGCTGTGGTAGTGTAGTGGTTACAAGTGAGGCTGCTAACGTCAAGGTCAGGAGTTTGAAACTCCCAGCGTTTTCATGGGAGAAAGATGAGGTTTCTGCTTCCGTAAAGATTTAAAGCCTCAGAAACCCTATACAGGGTTGCTGTGGGTCAGAATGCATGGAATTGATGGAACATGGGAAGAGAAGTAGGGGAAGCCGTATGAGTGCGAGCAGCCTGGGTGAAGGGTGTTTTGAAGTGAACATTTTTGGAAAAATAAGAACTCAAATAAATCTGTTTCCCATTCCATTGGCATAATGAATTGAAAATCACAGAGTGTTTGTAAAATAGCAGTGTAACTCAACCTCATTTATCATTGGGATCAGTCTGTCTCAAAGTAGTGGAGAAGCAAGACATGAACTTTGGAACCAGAATGTGTTGCATACAATTTCTGACACTACCACTCACTGTCTGTACATGTCACTGCACAACTTATTTAACCTCCCTGAGTTTTTATTTTTCTGGAAAATAAGTGAAAAAATTGGCTTAATAATTTCAGTCTCAGAGGATAATATTGACAGTGTAATGGCATAGGGAAATCGTTCAGCATATGTCAAATAGATTTGTTGTTACTTTCCCTTGAGTAGGCTAAAATTCATGATGCCCTCATGTATAGAAGAATGAAATGTTGCCCAGCCCCAAATGGTCTTCACTATCACTAGAATGTTAAATTCCAATGTTGCATCTATCTTGAGGTACAACACTATCTGTGACAGCATTGTATACATATGTCTATAATTGTTGTTGTTGTTAAGTGCTGTCGAGTCAATTCTGACTTATAGCAAACCTGTATGGGATTTACAAGGAGTAGCTGGTGAGCTTGAAGCGCCAACCTTGCAGTTCAAATGGCTTTGCAGTCTGGCGTATTAACTCACAGCGTCACACCAGAACTCTATAATGAAGAATAATAAATACCACTATTATTCAAATTTATGTACCAGCTACTAAAGCCAATGATGATGAAATTGAAGAATTCTACTAACTTCTTTAGTTTGATGTTGATCAGACATGCAATCAAGATACATTGATAATTGCTGATGACTGGAATGTGAAAATTAGAAACAAAGAGGAAGGCCATTAGTAAGAAAATATGACCTTGATGATAAAAACAATGCTGGAGATCCCAAGATGCAATTTTGTAAGACCAGTGACTTATTCATCACAAATAACTGTTTCCAACAACATGAAATACAGTGATACACACGGAACTCACTGGATGGAATACACAGGAATCTAATTAACTACAACTGTGTTAATAGATGATGGAGAAACTCAATGTCATCAGCCAAAACAAGACCAGGGGCCAACTGTGGAACTACTTATAGGCCAGTTCAGGCTGAACATGAAAACAATTAAATTCCATGAGAGCTAAATATGATCTTGGTATTTCCCACCGAAATTAGAGACTATCTCAAGTACAGGAAAACTGTATGCCAAGGTTGTATTCTTCCACGTATTCAATCTGTATACTAAACAAATTATCAACAAGCTGGATTATATGAAGAAGAACGTTGCATCAGGATTGGAGGAAGACTCATTAACAACCTGCAATATGCAAATAACAAAACCTTACTCTGAAAGTGAAGAGGAATTACTGATGAAAAACCAGTCCCTGGAGATGGGTACATTGTTGTTGTTGCTAAGTGCTGTTGAGTAATTTCCTGTATAGAGTTTCTGAGGAGGTGCTGGTGAGTTTGAACTGCCAACCTGTGGTCAAGTGCTTATCCTACAGTGCCATATCAGAACTCCATTGGCAAAGGACATAGTACTCTATAAAGTGAAGGGTCAGAGTAAACAATTAAAGCCCTTAATGAGCTGGATTGACACAGTGGCAGCAACATAAACACAGTGGCTCAAACATAAAAACAATTGAGAAGATGATGCAGGACCAAGCAGTGCTTTACTCTGTTGTGCTATGAGCTGCAGTCAATTTGAGGATGTGGCACTAGAAAATCAGCACTGGACTACTAACTGCAAGGTTGGTGACTCAAACCCACCAGCAGCTCTTTGGAAACTTGAAACAGGGTCATCACTATGAGTCAGAACTGACTCGACAGCACTTACACCACACACAACACCAAGAGTCCTGGTTTGGCACTGTAGGATAAGCACTGGACTGCTAACCACAAGGTTGGCAGTTCAAACCCAGCAGCCGCTCCTTGGAAACCCAACACAGATTTGCTATGAGTTGCTACTGACTAGTTGGCACTTAACAACAACAATATTTGGAAGTAGATTTTCAGTCCTTTCTTACTAGTCTTTCCTAGTCTAAAATACTCAGTGAAACTCATCATTCATGGTTTTTCCTTCTGGTATTTGATATATGATTGTTATAGCTTCCAGCATCATAGCAACATGTATGCCACCACAGACACACAAACTGATGAACAGATGGTGTTAGCAAATAGAATGTGTTTAGAAAATGGTACCTTATAGTAATGCTAGGAGATCTGGTGGCACAGTGGTTAAACACTTGCATGCTAACTAGAAGGTTGGTAGTTTGAACTTACCAGTTAGCTGATCCATAGGAGAAACATGTGGCAGAGTGCCTCTGGAAAGATTTACTACTTTGGAAACCTTATAGGGCAGTTCTACAGGGTTGCTATTACCCTGTTGTTGTTGTTAAGTGGCGTCGAGTTGGTTCCGACCCATAGGGATCCTGTACAGGGTTTCCAAGACTGTAAATCTTTACAGGAGCAGAAAGCCTCATCTTTCTCCCGTGGAGCAGCTGGTAGTTTCGAACCACTGACCTTGAGGTTCGCAGCCCGATTCATAACTACTACGCTACCAGAGCTCCTTTATAGCTGATATTACTCAGAGTCCATTCAATGGCATGGGTTTGGCATGGTTTGGGTAGGTTTTGCTAAGTTCATTGGCCACATTAATAACTTATTTACATGGTAACTGACTCATAGCCTCTCAACTGAGATCTTCAGTGATCCTTTCCATCTTTTTACTTTTGGGAACAGGAACTGCTAAACTTTGACAGATCAGAATCTATGTGAACAAACACTGTAATTTGTGCAGCTTAGTGTTCACATTCTCCAGAGACATCTCTAAGGTTTGCACCGTGGCTGCCAAACACTGCCATTTATTCCTCCTGGAACTAGAACTGGGGTAGAATCCAATCTTGTTGCAAATACTTTAGATTCCTTGGAAGAAAGGATTCCTGTGGAATATTAATATAAACTGTTATTATAGAAACCCGCCAAAGTCGCCTTTTTATTTTGTATCTCATCAGAGGTTGCAAGATGAAGCCTTCCAGGAAATGTGCAGTTGATTCATTCCAACAATGATTTGCAAAATTGAGATTTCAGTATTTGTTTTTATATGTGTACACATGTATTTATATATACCTGATGGTATACACCAGAGAGAATGAGGCTAGGTAAATATCTACCCATTTAATTAAATGGGTTACCAATGTATTTTAATTGACAATGATACTATAGGAGAGGAAAGCAAAGTTGTGAGCTTGTCAGTAGAGTATGTTGTTGTTGTTAGGTGCCGTCAAGTCGGTACTGACTCATAGAGATCTTATGCACCCCAGAACAAAACACTGCCCCATCCTGGGCCAACCTCACAACAGTAGAGTATATCTGGGCATTTTAAGGAGGGTTTATTCAAAGACAGTTCTTCCAACTGCATTAATTTACACTGTTGGGACTTGACTTTTTCTGTGGTGGCATATATGTTGCTATGATGCCGAAGCTATGACAATCATCTTTTTCATAGTGTGTGTTTGTAACATGTTGTTTTTCCTCGTGCACTCTGGCTGTGTTTCCTACTATTGTTCCCTGGCCTGTAAATACTCTCAGATATGTCAGCAGCTCCTTCTCCTTGTTTGCTATGTGTGTGTTTGTCTTTCTGGGATGAAATTTGTTTTGCAAGCTCTGACAGACTGGCAAGGGAAACAAGGTTGCTGTTTTTGTTTTGCTTTGTTTTTTAATGAGTGTGGCCATTTTAAGCCCATTGGAAGCAATCATGAGACTTGGAAGTTTATAATTTGGTATGCCATGTGTATAGGCATGCATTCAGATTTATTGTAACTAAAGAAATGGTCTGAAGAGAGAAAGTGGAAAACAGATCACTGTGGATGCTTTATCAATTATAAATCCTGACAGAATCATAAGAATAAAATGGTAGAAAGTAAAATAATTTAAAATATTTGGAAAAGCTGATTTTAAATTATATGGTTATATCTTTATGAAATATATATATATTGCATATTGCACATATGCTTACTTCTTGCTTATAGGAAGTCAAACTTTGAACAATATGATTATTTTGGAATCAGCAGAAGCAAGCACAAAAATAAAAGGAATCTGAGAGTAATGAATAACTTTTGTCATCATACTAACAGCAAATCATGGTGTCTGAGTAGAATTATACCCCAGAGAGTTTTCAAGGACTGATTGTTTGGAAGTATATCACCAGGTCTTTCGTGTGAGGCACCACTAGATGGATTTCAAGCTTCAGTCTTTCAATTAGCAACTGAGATTGTTAACCATTCTTACCACCCAGGGTATCTGAATTTAATAAATAACTATGAAAAAAACTGTGAATTAGACATGGGAGATGCTGTGATATTCATGTAATTGATAAAAGAAACAGAAGTCCAGAGAACTTACACAACTTTTGTAGAATGGGAAAGCAATGAAATAAAACTCTACATCTAAGATAATTCTAGAAGCCTCAGCCTAAGAACAGTTCTGAAATGTGTAAAATCTCAGAAAATATATCAAGCACAAGCACAGATCTATTACTTATTTATTGTTGTTATTGTTAGGTGCTGTTGAGTCATTTCTCATTCATAGCGACCCTATGCACAACAGCGTCACTGCCTCATCCTGGGCCATCCTCATTTTCACTGTTAAGGTTGAACCTATTGCTACTTCCATTGTGCCAATCCATCTTCATTGGGTGTCTTCCTCTTTTTCTCTGACCTTCCACTTTATCCAGTATGGTATCCTTGTCCAGGATTAAGTTTTAGAGCTTGCAAATAGAAAATCTGAGATCTCCTAGTAAACAAAATGCATTACAGTCATTTAAGATTCTGCTATGGTTTGGTTAGGTAATCTTAGGGATGTCATATATCATTCTGATATGTATTTCCATCATTCTCTCTCTATTCAATTCTATTAAAGGATTTGGTCTTCATGTTTTGGGGGAGTGCAGGCTTGGTTATAAGTTTGGAATTACAAAGATTTGTTAGTACACTTGAGCAAAATGATTAAACAAATTCAGATAGAAGTGGAGATGTGGAGTTAAATTATTTATATTAAGATATTATGGATTTTATAAAGGCTTGCTTCAGATGCAGTTATTCTTAACAGTGAAAGGTAATTACAGTGAATTGCCCATAATATAACCTTTGTAACTCCCACCAAACATTTTGGCCCTTCTGTGTCTGGGTAAGAGAAGATGGGGAAAGATACATGATATATAGGATGATATGATACAGTTGTATGATATGATACAGTTGTAAATGATTGTTAACAGTGTTAATCATGATTGTAAAAACTTGGAACTCTAACATGGGTTTAAATGAGCTATCTTAGAAACAGGAGGTAAGGGTGAACCTCACTATCATTGAGAAGAAAGAACCAGGAGTAGAGCATGTACTTAGGAGCCCAGGTCCCTGTGTGTTGAACTTCTCTGTTCAGGATCAGAAAGCTGTAATACAGGAGGAATGGCTGAGGAGCAGACCAAAAGCCAGAGCGCAAGACTGAGTAGGCAAAATTGAGTGAGTTTGGCAGAAGGCCTGCTTACAGAGTGCATTGCCTCAAGGTACATATTTGGAGGGACTAGGTTCGCTGGCCCATGGAGCTAGAGCTGAGTGCCTTCAGAATGAGACTTAAGGCAGAATGGTGTGTCCAGTGGACATTTATCAGCAGCACACAAAGAGTTTTGTAACATTGATGGAGCAGGTCAGAGACCAGGCCTAGGGGCTGAAGGCCAGAGAGAGCCTTGCTGTAGGTATAACTGAGTAGAAGCTGTCCTAACTAGAAGAACTGTGCTGTGAACATTTCTGAACCTGAATTGTAAGCTGTTAATGTCCATAGTAAGACCCATAATAATGAATATGGTGACTGACTTCTGTGTGGCCATTGCATTGAATTATTGAACACAGGTGAGAGTTTTATGGGAGGAATGGTTGCCATGTTTTGTAAGAGCTTTGGAGACAACTCTTGGGATGTTCTCTTCTGGTCAACTTTGCAATTGAATTGGAAAAACTGAAATTGATAGTTGGTTTGATAATGCAATGCAAAATTGAGAGTGAGAGATATATTACCAAAATAAGATAATATATTAAACTTATGGAAAATGTGCTGTGTCATGAGAAATACTATGGAGATAAAAAATATGCCAGTGGGAATCAATAACATGTATAGTAAGATTAAAATCAATTACTTGAGAGGTTTAAAAAAACTATGGAGTCTTGGTATGGCGCTATAGGATAAGCACTGGACTGCTAACCTCAAGGTCTGTGGTTCAGACCCACCAGCTATTAAATATAATGATAATAGTATAAATCCATCTTTTTAAAAATTGTCTATGAGTAGTAAGGGTGTAAATCTCTAGGATTTAGCAGATTAAAAAGAAAAATGAATAATAAAATATAAGGAATAAGAAGATAACATTATTAAATAAGTAGTGGAAATGAATAAATAAGAGAATATTGTGAATTATTTATGAAGATAAATGAGCAAAGAAAAAACACTTTGAAAAAATAAGTACTGAATAATTATAGTTTTATAAGGTTCAAAAATGAGTATGTTGCAGGCAGGGTTTGATGATGAGGCTTGATGGAGCCTAGGGTGGAGGTACAGTGAAGTTTGCTGTCAGCAATACCACAGAATACCAGGCAAAGCAGATTCAGGGGAGAGCTCCAAAACTCAGAACCACATAGATAGGAATATTTTAAAAGTTTGAATTCTTATAGCTAGTTGAACTTGTAGCAGAAGTAAAAAAATCACGTTATGTTTGATTCTGCTGGGCTCGACAGCCCGAAGCTGACAACTTAGGTGAGACCACACGGCAAGATCTAGTGGGGGAGCAGACACACCAAGGAAAAACACTGCGGGATCCTCAGAGAAAAGGTGAACAATAAACTTTGTCAGTTTTTGCTTTGTTCTGATTTTTTTTTTTTAAATGGTATCTGTTCATCAACAACCCCCCCCCCCACTGTTTGTGCACCTCCAATCTGGTGACTAGAGGGTGTGCCTGAGCCAGTGAACACCCCCGCCCCCACCACTGGTGGGTTCTTCTGCCACTCATGTGCAGATACTCTCAGCCCAAGAGCCGGCCATGAACTGTTATTTATTTATTTATTTATTTATAATACAGAAAAGGCTGTAACAAGGGTTGTAAAGAGGGAAAGAGAGTTTAAAAATAAGACAGGCTGAAAATTAAATTAAATCCTGAGGTACAGCATAACAACCAACAATGGCATCTTGAAATCTATCAGACAGCTTTGAAAACAAGAAGCTGAAAGAGGACATTAAAGTTATACTCATATTAGGCTACAGATTTTTATTTTTTCTTTTCTTCCTCTCCCTTTTCTGTGATTATACAGTATCCAATCTAGTTTTTGTTGTTGTTGTTGTTGTTTTTTCGTGTTTTTTAATTTTGTTTCCTTGCTATTGCTATCTTATGCTCCCCATTCCAGCAGTGTGGCAAGACCTGGGGACTCTTGGGCCCATAGTCAGTGACATAACCATAGAAGACTAGAGTGGAGAATGAAGCATCCATCTGATAAGAAGAGAGGGCATATGCATAAGAACACCCAAACTTGCATATAATACCCACTTGACCTGGCTTCAATGACTAGATGATCACAGCTCAACTAGAAGAGGAAAGAAGAGGGAAAAAAAAGAGTAATCTGATACAATTTGACAAACTTGACCTACACCTATGGATGCAGTAGCTCAAAAGGAGGAACACCTCTTATAGCGAGGATGATTCCCATCCCCTCCATACACAGAATAGATAGGGATGGGCAACTTGGACATTAGCTATCCAAAATTGAGCAGGGGGTTACAGGGGCAAGAAGTGACTGGCTGACAAGCTTTCAAGAGGAAGCCTAGATACAGAAGGCATGGAGGAAGGTAGAATCTCCACTGAGTAGTATCCAGTCTGTCTAGGCAGGGCTGATGAAAAGAGATGCAGATAGGTCTCTTGTGATACAATAGTGAATAATTGTTAGCAGGACTGACTGTGAGGGTTGGAAATGTAAAGGTAGATGTTTTGTTGCAAAAGGAGAGGAGTGATTGAATTTGCAGTCTAGAAGCGAAGGTCCCTGGGACCATCAAGGGGAAGAGTGGAGAGCAGGACCCTGCCCAGAGAAGCAATGATGCCAGAGTTGGAGGCAGAGACGATGAGGTAGAGAGATGGAGTGGCTGGGTACTTGATACTCAGAGAGGTAGAGGGTCTGTGTGCTGATGACTAGGGGGCAGACTTGCAGGGTATACCCTTTAGTTGGTTGATTATGCATGGAGGGGATTGTAACTATGGCAATGAAATGATATATGATAGAATGAATGTAAAGTTAATATTCTCCCATATAAATGATCACATAATTCACAATAAAACATTAAAAAAATGAGTATGTTGCTTAGAAGTTCATACTTATGTAGTGAAATACTTTAAGTAGGAGAGAACATAAACTCACAAATCAAGAATTATTTGGGAATTAAGAAGAGGTATGTGATGCTGTGGGCTAATGCATCAGCTACAAATTCATTTGAAGTACAAGGTTGGTGATTCAAGCTCACCAGCTGCTCCTTGGAAACCCTGTGCAGGGTCACTATGGGTCTGAATTGATTCAGGAGCACTTAACAATAATAACAACATACATGAGGTTCAAATGCATTCATATTTTATAAATTTTGCATCTGTAGAATGCATATGCGAGCATTTATTTAAATAGCTCTCTCATTTTCTTTCCCTTCTCCCATTTATGTATCTATATCTGCATCTGTATCTATGTAGGGGGTCTTTGCAGTCTAATGGTCAAGTGTTGGGCTGCTATCCAAAAGGTCAGTAGTCTGAAACCACCAGTGACTTCAAGAGAATGATACCTGTTGCTATTAATATGTATAACCTTAGAAGCTGTCTCAGGCAGTTCTACTTTGTCCTGTAGGTTTTGCTATATGTTACAATTGACTTGACAGCAATGGGAAAATACGTGTGTATATGTATAAATGTGTGTGTTTGGTGTTGTTGTTACATGCCATCGAGTCCTGTTCTTAACTTATTTAGAAACTCAGTATAATTATCTATGTGTGTATATCTTAATAGCAGAATGGTCTAAGACAAAGGACCATTAATAAAACAAATCTCTTTGTGAGTCTACCTTTGACATCCTCATAATCTTCCAACTCATATTTGGAGAGTTACTAGCATATAAGAACTTCTGAACTCTTTGTTATAATCCCAATGGCTGGAATAAGCTATAGCATGCTCTGCTTATTATGATGGCACAAACGCCCCAGTTGATTAATGAGTGATGCATGGAAGTGAAGCAGAGCGACCAATTATAGGTGAAAACATTGCTTGTTTTATGGGTTTCAAGGAAATATAGATCAATATGGTTTTATGTAGATAGGGACTCAAACTAAAGGAAGGACATGATTAATGAGTTACACAGTGTTCCACTTGAGAGTAGCTTGTGGACAAACTCAGAGAAATTAATTAGATGAAGCAAGAAGAAATGGAATGCATAGTGCACAAGCAGTGAAAGGACTAATGACAAAATGGGTAAAGGTTCTGAAAGTCAAAATGAAAGTCAGATAAACATGTCAGTAGCGATTACAAAATACTATAGCACCTTGAGAGATTCCACTTGAAATGATCCGGGTTATAATGAGATTTTCACCTTTGAGATAATTTCAAAGATAAATCTATCTTATTCTCAGTTTTTTAAAAGCATTACTCAGATGTTACATCCATTCATTCATTCATTCATTCATCAAACATTTTTTAGTTTGCCTTCTGATATGACTGTTATAATAAATACTGCATATATGAAATATGAGGATAAGTAAAATGTCATCCTTGTCTTCACAAGTTGAAAGTACATCAGAGAACACAAGAAGTAAGCAGTCAACCTTTAGACATCATGATAAATACTCTCATAGACTTATACACAGAATGCTATCATATTGAAATCATAGCACTAAAGCCATGCAAAACCCATCTAATGAGATGGAGTCACAAGAGAACAAACCTTGGGCAAGAAGCCAGATTATGGTCTCAGATCTTTCACTGATCAGCTAACCAATGCAAGTAAAACTGTTCTCACAATTTCTTATCAAATCAAGTGGAGACTGGAATTAGATTTAGTATTTTAAGATACACTGTGAGATTCAAGGAGGCAGGTCTTGATGGCAGATAGGGTAGATGTGCAGTGAAGTTCGCCATCGGCAAAACCACAGAATACCAGGCGAAGTGGTTTCAGGGCAGAGTTCCAAAACTCTGAACCACATAGCTAGGAATATTTAAAAAGTTGGAAGGTTTATAGCTAGTGGAACATGTAGCGGAAGTAAGAAATCATGTACTTTTGAATCTGCGGGGTTTGGCGGCCTGGAAGCTGACAATTTGGGCAAGACCAAGTGGTGGAGCAGACCCACCATGGAATAATGCCATGAGAACCTTGGAGGAAACATGGGCAATACACTTTGTCGGTTTTGCTTTGTTCTGATTTTTTTTTTTTTTTTTT
>NW_006408576.1:14054115-14057542 GCF_000296735.1 Chrysochloris asiatica
GGGGGTGTCTGAGTGAGTGGACACCCCACACCTCCACCACTGGTGGGTTCTTCTGCCACACATGCACACAGATACTCTCAGCATTGACAGCTGTAGGTAGCCTAAGAGCCAGCCCTGAACTGTGTTTTTAATAGGGAAAAGGCAAGTAAAAGGGGTGTGGAGAGGGAAAGAGAGATAAAAAACAAAACAGACCAAAAATTAAATACTGAGGTAAACATAATAACCAACAATGGCATCTTGAAATTTATCAGAAGGCTTTGAAGGCCAGAAGCTGAAAGAGGACATTAAAGTCATACTCATATTCGGCTTCAGATTTTATTTTTTCTTCTTTCCCTCTTCTCACTTTTCTGTGACTATAGACTACAGTATCCAATCTAGTTTTTTTTTGTGTGTGTGTGTGTGTGTGCGCGTGTGTGTTATTTTTTGTTTTGTTTTGTTTTGTTGTTTTTATGCTGTTGCTATTTTCCTGTTCTATGCTTCTCTTTCTAACTTTGGGTAACTCTTTCTCTCCCTATATTACCCAAGAAGAGAGAGCAACTGCTGCCATATGGACAATTCAGTCACACTCTACAAAATACCAAAATCCAGCCAAGAACCCATATCAACTGCCATACACCAGGGAGGCAGACAACACCTGTGAAAGTTACTCCGAGTTAAGCAAGAAGAAGAGTAAAAAGAGAAGCCTACATCCTGATCACATCTACCTGGAGGCAATCAGAAAGCATAAAAAACACCAAAACACACACTCAACTAAGTATTAAGGCCACAGATAAACACTAAACACATCCAAGAAGCAAAAACAGATGACCAGATCAGCACATGTCCAAAAAAAAGATAAAATATCTGAGACAAATGACCTAGAGGTAGACCTGGACTCCATTCTAAGAGGGCAGGCCTTGGAAATGCCTGAGAAGGAATTCTGAAAAAATGATTATAAAATGTTTCAAAACATTTTACAGTGGAGTTGGGAAAATTAGGAAGAAGTTGGGAAAGTGCTAAAGGAACAATCAAATAAGATAGATACAGCATTGGGAACAATTCAAAATTTACAGAGAGAGGTCCAAATGATCAATAATAGAATATCAGAAATAGACTATATACTGAAAGGGCAAAGGAGTAGAATAGAAGAGATGGAAAGCAGAACTAATAAGCTAGAAAACAAATCACTCAATACCACTAAGATAGAAGAGCAAGCAGAATAAAAGATAAAAAAAATCTGAAGAAGTTCTAAGATTCATGTTAGACAACATGAACAGGAATAACTTAAGAATTATTGGCATTCCAGAACAAGAAGAATAACACAAGCCCACAGAGGAAATAATTGAAGAACTACTGGAAGAAAATTTCCCTAGCATCCTTAAAAGTGAAAAAATAAACATTTAGGAAGCTCAACGAACCCCAGGAAGGATAGCCCTCAAAAGAAAATCATTGAGAAATATCATAATCAAGCTCTCTGAGTGTTTCATACAAAGAGGAGTGTTACATACAAAGGCAAGCAAGTCAGATTAAGCTCAGCTCTCTCAGCAGAAACCATGCAAGCAAGAAAGCAATGGGGAGATATATATAAAACACTGAAAGAAAAAAACAAAACAAAACTGTCAATCAAGAATCCTTTATCCAGCAAAACTATCAATCAAATATGATGGTGTAATAAAAACATTCCAGGATAAACAGAAGCTAAGGGATTTTTCCAAAGCTAACCCTGGTACCAAAACATTTTGAAAGGAGTTCTGTGAACTGAGAATCAACAGGAGCAGACAACAACCAGAGACTGACATAGGTAGTAGCACCTCCCAGAACTAAATCGACAGAAGGAAAAGTCAAGAACAGAAAAAAACTATAAAGACAAACTCAAAGAATCTGGGAGGTCAGTACATGATCAAAACAATTACAATGTGAAAGAAGGTAACATGCAGGAATAGATCCAGATGGTAAGAAGTTAAGGTAGATAACAGGATAAAATATACTACATTAAATGGAGGGAGAAGTTAATGAAAAATAAGGTAACCTCAAAGAAAATTAACACTTCACAACACACCAAGAGAATGAAAATCCAGGAAGAACATAGAAGCATTAAAACTATAGGGAAACTCACAAGAAATAATACAAAAACCATGAACACCACAAAAACACAAACATAATGGAAGCAATCCATGTCTGTCGATAATTACATTGAATATAAATGGATTAAATGCAAAGGTTAAGAGATTGAGGGTGGCAGAATGGGTAAGACGACAAGATTCTTCAATAGGTTGTCTGCAAGAGACACATCTTACACACAAAGACAAAAACAGATTAAAAGTCAAAGGATGGAAAAAAATATACCAAGCTAATAGTAAAAAAAATGAACAGCAGTGGCAGTACTAATCTCTGATAAAATAAACTTTAAGGCAAAACCCAGCATAGAGATAAAGATGGACATTATCTCATGATTAAAGGAACAATTGAACGAGATGATGTAACTATAATAAGTATCTATGTTCTCAATGAAAGAGCTTCAAAATATATAAAGCAAACTCCAATAGATTTGAAGGAAGAAATAGACAAATCTACAATAATCATGGGTGATTTTAATACAATGCTTTCAATAATGGATATAACAATCAGAAAGAAACTTGACAAAGACACAGAAGAACTAAACAATACAATCAGCCAACTGTACCTCATAGATGTGTACAGATCATTCAACCCAACAACAGCACAATACACATTCTTTCCCACGGCACATGGAACATTCTCCAGAATAGACATGTGTTAGGCCACAAAACAGATCTCCATAAATTTACAGATATCAAAATACTACAAATAATCTTCTCAGACACAATGCTATCAAATTAGAAATAGACAATAGAAAGACCAAGGAAATAAAGTCAAATACATGGAAACTGCATAACACCCTCCTAAAAGCGACTTTTTGATTTCTTCATGTATGATGTACTTGATGCCATCTAACAACTCTTCTGGTCTTTGGTCTTTAGTGTGTAATGTATCAAATCTGTTCTTCAGATGATTTCTAAATTCAGGAGGGATATATTCAAAGTTATATTTTGGCTCTCATGAACTTGTTTTCATTTTCTTCAGCTTCAGTTTGAATTTGCATATCAGCAATGGATGGTCTGTTCCACAGTCTGCCCCTGGCCTTGTTTTCACTGATGATATGGAGTTTTTCCATCATCTATTTCCACAGTTGTAGTCAATTTGATTTCTATGTATTCCATCTGGTGAGGTCCATGTGTATAGTCTTCTCTTATGCTGTCTAAAAAGGTATTTGAAATGAACAAATCATTGATTTTGCAGAATTCTATCATGCATTCTCCAGCATCATTTCTTTCACCAAGGCCATATTTTCCAACTACTGATCCTTCCTCTTTGCTCCCAACCATTGCATTCCAGTCACTAGTAATAATCAATACATCTTGATTGAATG
>NW_006408576.1:14068797-14070510 GCF_000296735.1 Chrysochloris asiatica
CGATGGAAAAGTTCCATATCATCAGTCAAAACAAGGCCAGGGGCAAACTGGAATTACTCATTGCAAATTCAAACTGAAGCTGAAGAAAATGAAAACAAGTCCACAAGAGCCAAAATATGACCTTGAAATATCCCACTTGAATTTAGAGATCATCTGAAGAACAGATTTGATATATTAAACACTAAAAACCGAAGACCAGAAGAGTTGTGGGATGACATCAAGAACATTATACATAAAGAAAGCAAAAAGTTATTGAGAAGACAAGAAAGAAGGAAAAGGTCAAAATTGATGTCAGAAGAGACACTGAAACTTGCTTTCCAGTGTAGAGATGCTAAAGCAAATGGAAGAAATTAGGAGGTCCAAGAGCTGAACAGAAAATTTCAAAGATCAGCTGGAGAAGATAAAGCCAAATATTACAATAAAATGTGCAAAGATCTGGAATCAAAAAACCAAAAAGGAAGAACACACTCAGCATTTCTCAAGCTTGGGGAACTGAAGAAAAAATTCAACCCTCAACTTTTGTTATTGAAAGATTCTCTGGGCAAATTATTGAATGATGCAGAAAGCATCCAGAGAAGATGGAAGGAATACCCAGAGTCACTCTACCAAAAGGAAATGGTTAATGTTCAAACGTTTCAAAAGGTAGTGTATGATCAAGAGCCAATAAAACTGAAGGAGGAAGTCCAAGGTGCATTAAAGGAATTTGCAAAGAATAAGACACCAGGAATTGATGGAATAAAACTTGAAATCTTTCAAGAAAGTGAGTGGCACTCACTCATCTCTGCTAAGAAATTTGGAAGACAACTATCTGGCCGATTGATTGGAAGAGATCAATATATATTTGTGCCCATTCCAAAGAGAGGTGACCCGATGGAATGTGGAAATCATTGGACAATCTCTTTGATATCCCATGCAAGTAAAGTTTTGCTAAAGAAAATAGTGAAACAGCTGCAATCATACATTGACAGAGAACTTCCAGAGGTTCAAGCTGGATTCAGAAGAGGCCATGGAACAAAGGATATCATAACTGATGTCCAATAGACCTTGGCTGAAAGCAGAGAATATCAGAAAGATGTTTACCTGTCGTTTATTGACTATGCAAAGGTTTTTGATTGTGTGGATCATGACAAGCTATGGACAACATTGCACAAAGTGTGAGTATTCTGGAACACTTAATTGTGCGCATGAGGAATCTGTACCTGGACCAAGAAGCAGTTGTTTGAACAGAACGTGGGAACACTGAATGGTTTAAAATTAAGAAAGGTGTGTGACAAGGTTGCATTTTTTCACCATACCTATTCAACCTGTATGCTGAGCAAATAATCTGAGAAACTGGGTTCTATGAAGAAAAACAGCATCAGGGTTGGAGGAAGACTCATTAACAACCTGCAGTATACAGATGATGCAAACTTGCTTGCTAAAAGTGAAGAGGTCTTAAAACATTTACTGATGAAGATCAAAGAGCACAGCCTTCAGCATGGATTACATCTCAATGTAACCAAAACAAAAATCCTCACCACTGGACCAATAAACAACATTCTTATCAATGAAGAAAAGATTCAAGTTGTCAAGGACTTCATTCTTCTTGGATCAACTATCAACACTCGCAGAAGCAGCAGTCAAGAGATCAGATGACATATTGCATTAGGCAAATCTGCTGCACAAGACCTTTTTAAGAGCAAAGATGTTAGCTTGAGGACTAAGGTGCACCTG
>NW_006408576.1:14070610-14083251 GCF_000296735.1 Chrysochloris asiatica
TTGGTGCATAAATTTGAATAATAGTGGTATTAACTGGGCTTCATTTTAGGCACATGGATATTATCCTATCACAGACAGTGTTGTACCTTATGTCTGATCTGGATATGTTATTTTTCACAATGAATTCAACACCATTCCTCTTCAATTTGTCATTTCTGGCATAGTGAACCATGTGTTAGTCAGATTCAAAATGGCCAATATCAGTCCATTTCAGCTCATTAATGCCTAAGATATCGATGTTTATTCGTTCATTTTCATTTTTGTCAACTTCTAATTTTCCCAGATTCATTCTTTGTACATTCTTTGTTCCGATTTTCAATGGATGTTTCCAGCAGTTTGTCTTCATTTTGAGTTGTGCCCCATCAACAAATGAAGTTCTCATGAGCTTTTCTCCCACGGGCTATACTCCATTCGCGTCATCATGGTCAACTGTACTTTGAGGAGGCAGCTCTACCCCAGTTGCATTTTGAGTGCCTTCCAACCTGAGGGACTCATTTTCCGGCACTATATCTGACAGTGTTTCTATTCTATTCATAAGGTTTTCAATGACTGTCAGTTTGTCATACTGTGGTGGTTTGTGAGTTGCTGTGATTCTGAAAGCTATGGAACCGGTATTTTAAATACCTGCAGAGTCACCCATGGTAGACGGTTTTCAGATGAGCTTCCAGATGAAGACAGACTAGGAAGAAGGAGTGTCAAACTACTTCTTAATATTTAGTCACTGAAAATCTTATGAATAATGTTGTTAGGTGCCATCAAATTTGTACAACTCATAGCCACCTTATACACAACAGAAGGAAACACTGCCATGTCCTAGCCCAACCTCACAAACATTGTTTTATTTGATCCCATTGGTGCTGCCATTGTGCCAATCCATCTCTTTGTGGGTCATCCTCTTTTCCACTGACCCTCCACTTTACCCAGCATGACATCCTTTCCAGGAACTAATCTCTCCTGATAATATGTACAAAGTATGTGAGATGAAGTCTGGTCATTCAGGCTTCTAAGGAGCATTCTGGCTGTACTTCTTCCAACACAGATTGTTTTGGCATTCTATGGTACTTTCAGTATTCTCCTCCAGCACCATTAATCCTATGCATCACTTCTTCTAAGGTCTTCTACATTCATATTCATATGAAAATACACACATGTAAATATACATGTAGCAATATTGTTTGCAGTACAGTATTTTAATCAATAATCAGATATTTTGTTTTTAATCTCACTATTCATTTGGCCATCAAAACTACTTTCTATTTGAGGCTTTGTGTTAAAGATGAAGTGCGGGGTCACAGAGATGCATGTTACTAAAAAAAGATCACAAAGTCACTCTTCAGAGGAGCAAGACTTTAAGTGTAAATCTCCTAATATCCAGTTCAGTAACATATTTGTGAGTCCACACTTCCCCTGAAGCTATTCAATCAATTTAGTTTCAAAAGAGATGCTCCCATAATATTTTATGAAATAAGGTCAAATAGCTTTGGGAAATTTGTTGTTCATTCATTGACTTATTTAAATCTTTCAGTTCTTAAGAAAAAGAAAAAGAAATGCCATTAAAGGAAACAGTGTTCCAGTTTTCCATGGGGCAAAGTGTTCAGTTAATTGCCTAGTCCTCATCTTCATTTGTAGACACAAAGCTGGTTAGTTCCTATCCCATTGGAAGTTACATGAGATGACTTTGTTTCCTTGGAGAGCAGAGAGGGCTAGTGACTCTCATTCTTGGTTTAAGATTTGTTGGTATCCAAGCCTGTAAGTGAAACTTGCTTTTCTCTCAACCACAAGGAAAGAAGGCAATCAGAGTAGCAAGAGCTCTGCTTTCAATGTAGGCAGTTAATAGCTATATTCTTTGCATGTGTATATTTCAGACTTCTCTCTCCAATGAAAGAAGAGGACTTCTTAGACATATGAGAAAGTCGAGGCTTTGAGAAGTGGCTTTCCTAGGTTCACTGCAATAATTTACAAGGTTAAGGCAGATTTTTAGGTTTTAGAATCTGCGTCTTTATGCACAGCACATTTCAAACACAAACTTAACTCCAGGTGAGGGAGCTGACATTTCCCGGGGAATGTCTGTCTTTGAAGAAAAATATTTTGAAAACAACTACTGTTGCTTTCCCCACAATCACTCCCAACCTGCCTGGTCTCTTCTGTGCTGTGCACATTCTGGCTGTGCGCCAGGGGCATGGAGAATTCTCCCAGGCTGCCCTCCAAGCAGCTGCTCTAAAGGCAGATGACCAACCAAGGAATGAAGCACACCTCTCCCAGCCCAGCTGTCTGGTCACCTTAGCTCAAAGCACACATACCTTAAGGGATAGTAATCCATGCCACACATTTTGACAGCCTGTCACCTGAGTCCCTTGGAAAACACAACCAAGAGATTCCTCCCCAACTTACATCCAGAACTGGCCCAGCTGAATATAAGCTCTTTCATCAGCTTTGGCTTAGCTGGCCTCCCTGGTGAGTCCTGCTCTCAACTTTTTGTGCAGCTGGACTCCCAGAAGGGAGTAATAGTTAAAGAAAACTTTGTGACTGTTCAAACTGAATAAAACTGTTGTTGCTCTTGGTCCCTTTCCTTCTTTTTATATGCCATCTGG
This sequence comes from Chrysochloris asiatica, assembly GCF_000296735.1. Taxonomy (NCBI): domain Eukaryota; kingdom Metazoa; phylum Chordata; class Mammalia; order Afrosoricida; family Chrysochloridae; genus Chrysochloris; species Chrysochloris asiatica. The sequence goes on from NW_006408576.1 coordinate 14,073,202, forward strand.
AGCCACAACCTGTCCAGTGTGTGAACCCAAATCCATGTTATGTTTACTCCTGTCATTTGTCTGTTTCTCCTTGTCATGGGTGGTTTTCCACTGATAAAAGACTTTCTAGTTATTTTTCTCCCCTTCCCTGTAAGTCAGAACCCAGAGAAGCTCTTCACTGTATCTTTGTTTTCAAATCACCTCTTCATTTCCTGATTTCCATACACTTTGAAGATATTCCTGCCTCTACCACATTAACCATGCAAAACTGAGTATGCATGTGGGCAACTGCTTGTCTTTCTTTGTCGACATTGTTGAGAGCTAGCCGATTGCAATGGCCAAGAGGACATTCAAAGCAGGTGTTACCCACAGCTCTGACTGCAGTACCAACATTTAAAATACATTTTTAAACACCAAATGAAAAATAAATGGGTGAAAATAAAGCAACAAATAAATGTTAAATGACCCTAAGCCTACTGGAAGATCCCTGGGTGTTGCAAATAGATGGTACTTGACTATTAACCTAAAGATTGGCTGTTCAAACTCACCCAGTGAGCCTGTGAAAGTAAGGCCTAGTGATCTGCTTTCAGAAAGATTAGTCAAGAAAATCTTATGGAATGGTTCTATTCTGATACACAAGGGGTTGTCATAAGTTGTAATGACCTTGACTCAATTTTTAAAAAATAATCAGTGAATTAAGACATCCAGTTATACTAACACTCCAAGTAGATAAAACCATTGAGTTCATTCAAAGGAAGTGATGAAATTACAACTAATATAAAATATTGCAGTGCAGTGAAATGCTTAAGACGTCTATTCTAGCCATTGTTGTTGTTATTAAGTGCGATAGAGTCGAGTCCGACCCATAGTGACTCTATATAGGTTTTCCGAGGAACAGCTGGTAAACTTGAACTGCCAACTTTGCAGTTCAAACAACTTTGCAATCTGGAGCATTAACCCACAGCACCACACCTGGACTCCAGCCATAATCTTTGTAAATCCCATAAAATGAGTATTTTCCAGATGGGGAAAGGTGGAGGAAGATGCTGGTAGTATTATATGATTCAGATGTGAGTGATTATTAACAGAGTTCACTGTGACTGTAAACACTTAGAACTCTAATTTGGGGAGTGATCAATTTTGCCATCTTGGGTTTAAAATGAGCCGTTTCAGAAGCAGAATGGGGTGGGGGGGAATCTATAAACTAACATCTAGAAAGAAGAACCAGGCATAGAGTGTGTCCTTTTGACCTCAAGGTCCCTGTGCACTGAATGTCCTTAATCCATCAACAGAAAGCTGCGACATTAAGAAAGTAACAGAGTGGAAACAGCAATAGATCATAGAGCTAGAGCAACACCAGAGAGCAGTGGACTTGCCAGCCCAGAGAAGAAGTAAAGTTGAGTGCCTTCAGGCAGAAGACTTGTGGCAGAGTGGAGTGTCTGTCTCCACGCACTTAGTTGGGGAGCTAGATTTTTTTTTAAGTTTTTATTGTGAATAGAGTGATAGTTTACATGGGAGAACAATGGTTTTACACACATCGTATCATATTTCATTTCATTGCAATGATTACAATCCCCTCAATGCATCATCATCGATAGTATTTGCTTCGTCTATTTCCTCTGTGTTTTTTTTGGATGTACACAAAAACACTCAGGAATATATAATCATTTAAACAACCAAAGAACACGATGTGTAATCCTGCCTTCTGACCAGCACACAGCCTTTCTCTTTCCATGAGTTTTATCTCTCCATGCCATCATCTCTGCCTCCATCTCTGGTGTCATTGATTCTCTGGATAGCGTCTCACATTCTACTTGTGTTCTTAATGGTCCTAGGGTCACCTGTTCCTGGAATGTAATATTAACTATTCCCCCCTTTTTGTTACAAAACTTCTACCTTTATGTTGTGACAATAGCAATTAGTCATGATAACAATTACTCACTATTGAATCATAAGAATCGTATCCCCATCTCCTTTCACCAGACCTCCTTTCATCTAGACAAGATTAAAACAATTCAGTGGGGGTTCTTCCTTCCCCCACACAATCTGAAACTAAACTCCTTTTTGAAAACTTGTAAGCCAGTTACTTCATGACTTTATAGGCCTCCCTCCCCCAATGTCTAAGTTGCCCATCTCTATCAACCCTTTGTACAGAGGGGCTAGGATTGATCCTTACTGTCAAGACTTCTTCATTCTCAGTTGGTATTTTGAGCTACTATATCCATAAGTATAGGATTTCTGGTAGCATAGTGGTTACGAATCAGGCTGCAAACTGCAAGGTCAGCAGTTTGAAACTACCAGCTGTTCCACGGGAGAAAGATGAGGCTTTCTGCTCCTGTAAAGATTTACAGCCTCGGAAACCCTATACAGGGTTGCTATGAGTCAGAACCAACTCCATGGCACATAACAACAATCCATAAGTATAGGTCAAGTTTATCAAATTGTAGCAATTTACACTTGATTCCTTTATCAACTTCTTTTTAAATCTTCCTCTAGTTGAGTTCTGATCATCAAGCCATCAAAGCTAGGTCAAACAGGTACTATCTGCATGTTTGGACATTCTTATACATCTCCCTGGGGAGTTTTGCTTACCCACAGAGCTAGAGCTAAGAGCCTTCAGGCTAAGTTGTATAGTGAAATAAAATGTCCTTTGGACATTTATAAGCAGTGTTAAAGAACACTGTAGCATTGCCTGAGCTAGGAAGAGGTCAGACCAAGGGGCTGAGGGCCAAAGAAAGACCTGTTTATGGATACCACAAAAAAGAGATGGTCTTGACCAAAGACTTGTATCCTGAATATTTCTAATCCTGAATTATAGCCTGTTTACATCCCTAATAAACCTCATAATTGTGAGTATTGCCTGCAAGTTCTGTGTCACTACCGCAATGAATTATTGAACTCAATTGGCAAGTAGAGAGTGCTTTGGGAGGGACAACTGGTGTCTGGATCATCTATCAGCTGTTCCATGGGCGAAAGATGAAGCTTTCTGCTCCTGTAAAAATATATAGCCTCAGAAACTCTAAACAGAGTAGTCATGAGTTGGAACCGACCACAGCACATGACCACCATCAACCATATATATATATTGTTGTTGTTGTTATGTGCCATAGAGTTGGTTCTGACTCATAGCGACCCTATACAGGGTTTCCGAGACTGTAAATCTTATGGGAGCAGAAAGCCTCATCTTTCTCCTACGGAACAGCTGGTAGTTTCAAATTGCTGACCTTGAGATTTGTAGCTGGACTTGTAAACACTACGCTACATATATAATTATTTTTGTCATCAGTTGTTAAGTGTCATCAAGTCATTTCTGACCCACAGTGACTCTGCATAGCGTTTCTGAGGAGTGACTGGTGAGCTTAAACCACCAACTTTGCTGTTCATACCAGCATTGCAGTCTAGTGCATTTATACACAACACCATACCAGGACTCTCTCTCTCTCTCAACTTCTCTCTCTCTCTCTCTTTCTCTCTCTTTATATATATATATATATATATATATATACACATACATACACATAAGGAGGCTTCAAAAATTTCATGGAAAAATAAAGTTTAAAAGCAATGGAATTTTTCCATGAACTCTTGGATGTTTATTCATATATATTGCAAAGAGAGAGAGACTTATTTACTTCAAAGAATTGGTTCATGCATTTGTGAGGCCTGGTAAACTTGAACTCTATAGGTTAGAAGACAGACCTATAAGACATGTCTGAAAATCCATAGGTCAAGTAAGCCAAATTATGAAGGTGAGGAAGTTCCAACAAAATATATATTTATAGTCTGGAGAAAGAATAGGGAATGTTTTCCTTTTAAGATGTTCAACTAAACAGATTATGCTCACAAATAACTTGAAGGATAAGTTGTTTTACTTTAGTTCAACTGATTCAAGTGCATGCAAGTACTTCAAAAGTGAGTCTACAGAAATGTTTAACTAAACAAATGTGCACCATAGCCTAATCAAGTTGATAATAAAATTTGTGATCCTATTAAATTAATCCTCAACAGTTAAATGATATACATATACTTTTCCCTGTTTAAGAGATGAAGAAATGGAGGTTTAGAAATACAGGTTTGGAGACCATCTCAAGAACAGATTTGATGCATTGAACACTAATGACTGAAGATCAGAAGAGCTGTGAGATGGCATAAAGAAAACAGTATAGGAAGAAAGCAAAAGGTGATTAAAGAGACAGGAAAGAAAGAACAGACTAAAACAAAAGTCAGAAGAGAATCTGAAATTTTATCTTAAGCATAGAGAAGCTAATGTGACTGGAAAAAATGAGACAGTAGAAGAGCTGAATAGAAAAATTTAAAGGGCAACTCAAGAAGACAAACTATAGTAGTGCAATGAAATGTGCAAAGACTTGTAGTTAGAAAACCAAAAGGAGAGAACATGTTCAGCATTTCCCAAGCTGAAAGAACTGAAGAAAAAAATCAAACCTTGACTTGTAGTATTGAAGGATGTTGTTTTTGTTGTTGTTATTAAGTGCCGTTGAGTCAGTTCAGACCTATAGTGACCCTGTATCAGGTTTCCAAGGAGTGGCTGGTAAGATTGAACTACCAACCTTGCAGTTTAAAATGGCTTTGCTGTCCAGCACACACTGCCATACCAAGACTCCTAAAGGATGTTGAAGGATACTATGGGCAAAATATTGAATGATGCAGAAAGTCTTTTAGAAGATGGAAGTAATACACAGACATGGTATCAAAATGAAATGATTAATTTTCAGCCATTTCCAGAGGTAGCATATGATCAAAAATCAAGGATACTAAAGGACAAAGTCCAAGCTGCACTGATGGCATTCATAAAAACAATGCTCCAGGAATTGATGGAATACCAAATGAAATCTTTCAACAAACTGATGAAGCAATAGAGGCACTCACTAATTTATGCCAAGAAATTTGTAAAATAGCTACCTGACCAATTGATTGGAAGAGGTCCATATTTGTTCCCATTACAAAGAGAGTTTTCAAGAGTTTGGAAATCATATCACATGCAAGCAAAATTTTGCTGAAGATATTAAAAATGGTTACAACACTACATCAACAGGGAACTACATAAATTCAAGCCAGATTCAGAATGGGTCATTGAACTGGGGATATTACTGCTGATGTCAGATGGACCTTGGCAGAAAGTTTAGAATATCAGAAAGATGCTTATTTAAGTTTTAGTGGGTATGCAAAGACTTTTGAATGTGTGGACCATGACCAACTATGGATAGCATTTAGAAGTACGAATTCCAGAACATTTCTTCGTGATCATGAGGAATTGTACGTAAACCAAGAGGCAATAGTTAAAACAGAACAAGGAGACACTGAATGCATTCAAATCAAGAAAGGTATGTGCCAGGTTGAATCTTTTCACCATATTTATTCAGTCTTTATGCTAAGCAAATAATACAAGGAGCTGGATTATATGAAGAAGAATATGGCATCAGGATTGGAGAAATATTAACAACTTCATTATGCAGATAATACAACTTTGCTTGCTGAAGGCAAGGAAGACTTAAAATACTGACTGGTGAATATCAAAGACCACGGCATTCTGTCTGGATTGCACCTCAATATAAAGAAAACAAAGATCCTTACAATTAGATCAATAAATAACACCATGATAAATGGAGAAAAGATTGAAGTCATTAAATACTGCATTTTGCTTTGATCTTCAATTAAAACTCATAATACCAGCAGAGAAGAAATTAAACAATGTTTTGCATTTGGCTACTCTGCTGCAAAAGATATCTTTTAAGTGTTGAAGAGCGAAGATATCAGTGTTGAGGAATAAGGTGCATCTGACCAAGTCATGCTATTTTTCAATAGCCTCATATGCATGTGAAATTTGGACAATAAATAAGACTGTAGAAGAACAAAAAAACTGATGTATTTGAATTATGGTGTTGGAAAAGAATATTAAAATACTATGTAAATTGACAAAATGCAGTATGATTGAGAAAAGTTGTGAAAGATACCAGGGAGCCAGTGAAACAGTGCCCTATGCCAGATATTCTAGTGCGGTGCTATAGGATAAATACTAGACTGCTAACCACAAGGTTGGCAGTTCAAACCCATGAATAATCACGCCTTGGAAACCCAATACAGGGATGCTATAAGTCAGAACTGACTCAACAGCACATGACAATTACAACAATGCCAGGCTGTGGATATGACTGATATGGGGTACTAGAAGTCTTCCTTACTGAGATAATTTCTACACAATATCATAAAGACCAATCAAGTAAAAGACACAAAAATATTTTAGGAAGTCAAGACTGTATGTGTAAATTCATAGTAATAATTTATAAACTGCACATGCAAGTGTAAATTAAAAAATATTGGCACTAGAGTTCTAACTCATACATGCATGGGTTTATTCCAAATGAAATGTGTTTAAACATGTCTCTCTAATCAGTGGATGGTTGCACAAAAGTTCTCTAAGTAAATACTCTCAGTATCATTGTTGTTGTTGTTAAGTGCTGTCGAGTTGATTCTGACCCATAGCGACCCTGTATAGGGTTTCCAAGGAGCAGCTGGTGAGCTTGAACCACCAACCTTGCAGTTCAAACAACTTTGCAGTCTGATGCATTAGCCCACAGCTCCACACCAGGACATCTCAGTATCATCAGTATAGCTTAAATAATAATAATAATAATAATAATAATAATAATAATAATGATGATGATAATAAGGTTTAGTGCAAAATAGATCTAATGGACCAGTTCAATTTAAAGTAGAAAGGTCAGCTCTGAAGTTATTGGTAACTGTTTTGGAAAGGTCACAAAGGGGTCATCATGATAGATTTTCTCAAAGAGCACGGGACTATCATTAGGGCATATTACGAAGATATTTTAACAAAATTAGAAAACATCCAGGAAAGTTACAATGAGGAATTTTTTCCTCACAATAATACACCTACTAATTCTTTGAGAGTAACAAAGACTATGCTATGAGAATTTCCTTGGGACATCTTACTTCATCAGCTTTACATCCTTAATCTGGTCCCATCAGAATTTATTTTGTTCCCCAAACTCAAAGAATGCTAAAAAGAAACAAGACTAGAGTCCCTCAAGGATGTCCAAACTGCCATTTTGACATAGAATAAATCAAAACACACAGAATTCTTCTGGAAAGGTTTAGAGAGATGGAAATACCACCTGCAGAAGTGAATAGACCTAGATGGAGGACACGTTGAGAAAGAATAGTTTCACATTTTGATATTTTTGTTTAATAAAAATTTCTATGATTTTGCAGCAATACATTCTGACTTAGTTTTGTATTTCTGCTGGGTTGGTGCATCAAGTAAAAGACAAGGAATATAAAAGATAGCCCATCTTGAATTATGAGTATTTTTTGTACCTAACATCAGGAGAAATAAGAAAAGAAAAACAATGATAAAAAAACAATTTGTGTATACAAGGTAAGCACTTATTAGCAAGCAACTATAAATGTAGCTGTTCCTCAAAATACCTGCTCAGTGAATTTTCCAATCAGAAATTTATCCCTAAAGGCACAAGAGTTAACTTTGTTTCCATTCTATAAAAGGTTTAAATTGTTAGTAGCAGGCAAGTAAAACTCAGTGACTTCCCAAACTATCTGTTATTATCAATCTTTCATTTATTGGTTCAGTGAACACTTATTAAAGTAACCAAACAGTATGACTACTTCATTTCAAGAATTTAATGAACATGTGGGGGAAGGAGAGGAAAAATCTACAGGAATTAGGGTTGTCTTGAAACTTCTTCAGTTTTTAATTTTGCTGTTTTAAATAACCTTTGGACCTCTGGGTCCATCTTCTTGCATTTTCTTTAAATATATATGTTTTAAAGGGAAATGAAGTTTTCCAAATTAAAGTAAAGCTAAAACTCTATAAAGGGTAGAATTTTTTAAATCAATTTAAAACAACAATTGCAAACAAAGCACAGAAGAAGATAATCAGCAAGAGAGAATGAACTTTTTAAACTTTTTGAACTAGTTTGCAATTTTTTTTAGGGAAGGAGGAGGACCCTATTTCTGGGCTTTCTGGTCAACATTACAATGACAGAAATTGCGTACAAGCTAAATGCAGAGCATGGTGATAAACAGAGCAAGGTGGGAAGGGGAGGAAACAGACAAGCAAAGACAAAGAGAAGGAAACATAAAAATTTATTGGATTATAGTACAAGAAATAGATAAAGACACATAAAATTTTAAAAAGAAGTACACAGATAAATGCCTTAAGATATGGATCTGGATAAATTCCCTTTTTCATTAGAGAGTCAAATTGCTGAGTAGAGGGAAAGGTCAGATAAATTCTGCCTGGGAGATTTAAGGGGCTGAACAGGTGAACCCTGAAAGAAGGGGATACTTTTAATGCGAAGTGTGGCAGATGAGAATGTTCACCTGTGTCCCCTTGCCTGTGGTTCTCTCTAAATGTCACTCAGTGTGGGCATGTAGTTAATTCTCAGCACTTACTTGTAATATGGATAAAAGATATGGACAGATGGTACATGGGAGATAGGTAGATAAATAAATAGAAGTGTTATTATGTTGTAGTTATCTGCTTGAAACTCCATGAGAATATATTTGGATATGGCTTGACTAATTTTTACCACAATTATAGAGTGGTCATGTAAAGTTCAAAAGACAAACTTTATTTTATTTTGTAAAACTTTTTATTGTGAATTGTGTTAAGATTTCCACACAAAATTATTAGTTGTACCTTTAATAAAAGCATACACTTTGTATCATCTCAGTGTTGGCAATCCCTTCCATGAAACAAAAATTATCCCAGTTTCTCCCCATGGTTCCTATTTTCATTCCATTAAACTTTCCATTTCATTCTACCAATCTTCCACCAACATTTTGTCCTTAGATAAATATTGTCTTTTTGATTTTGAATGATTGACCAATCCACAATGAACAAACCTTACTAGTGTCATTGTACCCCTATATATCTATCTACTGCTTAGCTGATAATTGGGCTACGAGGGTGATCAAGGACCATAGTCTCAGGTTCCTCCAGTAAGACCAGTCTTAATATATAATTTTGAGTTTTGTTCCACCTTTTCGCCTATGCTACCCAGGACCTTCTTATGTGACCTTGTGGCTAAGATGGCAGATTGGGTAGACATACAGTGAGGAGCTCCATCAGTAACAACACAGAATACTGGACCAAACAGTGTCAAGGGATGGTGTTAGAACTCTGAACCACATATAAAGGAATATTTAGAAGGCTTACAGCTAGGGAAATTTGTAGCAGAATCAAGAAATTCATTACTTTCTAATTCAAGATGATCCTGGAGCCACCATCTTGGGAGAGACCAAAAGCCGAAGGATCAGAACAGCCACAAACACCTGACAGAACCTCAGAGATACAGGTGTGGACATTCTTTTTTTGTGTATGTATGTCTGTTCATTGGTCACTTGCTGTATGCGCACCTCCATTCTGGTGACTAGAGGGGATGCCTGAGTGAATGAACACCACACCCCCACCCCTGGAGGGTTCTACTATGCATGTGCACAGATCTCCTAGAAATTTAAAGTGACAGTTTCCACTTAAAACCAAAGAACCACCACTCATCTGTCAGTTTGTCGTACTGTGGTGGCTTGTGAGTTGCTGAGATTCTGAAAGCTATGCCACCAGTATTTTCAATACTAGCAGTATTTTCAATGGTGGACAGGTTTCAGATGAGCTTCTAGACAAAGACAGACTAGGAAGAAGGAATGATGAACTACTCCCGAATATTAGTCACTGAAAACCTTATGAGTAGCAGAGAAACACTGTCAGATATAGTGCCAGAAAATGAGCCCCTCAAGTTGGAAGGCACTCAAAAGGCGACTGGGGAAGAGCTGCCTCCTCAAAGTAGAGTTGACCATGATAAAGCAAATGGAGTAAAGATAGTGGGAGAAAAGCTAGTTGCACCTTCATTTGCTGATGGGACACAACTCAAAATGAAGACAAACAGCTGGAAACATCCATTGAAAATCAGAACATGAAATGTACAAAGTATGAATCTGGGAAAATTGGAAATTGTCAAAAATGAAATGGAACACATAAACATTGATATCTTAGGCATTAGTGAGCTGAAATGG
>NW_006408576.1:14085301-14097137 GCF_000296735.1 Chrysochloris asiatica
TTGAGGACTAAGGTGCACCTGATCCAAGCTATGGTATTTTCAGTAACCTCATATGCATGCGAAAGCTGGACAATGAATAAGGAAGACCGTAGAAGAATTGATGCTTTTGAGTTATGGTGTTGGAGGAGAGTATTGAATGTGGCATAGTCTATCAAAAGAACCAGCAGATCCATTTTGGAAGAAGTGCAGCCAGAGTGCTCCTTGGAGGCCAAGACGGCCAAACTTCATCTCTCATACTTTGAACATATTGTCAGGAGGGACCAGTCACTGGAGAAGGATATCATGTTTGGTAAGATGGAGATTCAGAGAAAAAGAGGAAGACCCCAACAAGATGGATTGGCTAAGTGGCAGCATCGATGGACTCAAGTGTGACAACTCTAGTGAGGTTGGCCCAGGATCTGGCAGTGTTTCATTCTGCTGTGCATAAGGACACTATGAGTCAGTACCGACTCGAAGGCACATAACAACAACAATCCAGAACCTTATTATGCAATCCCTTTCTGACATGTTGGTAGTAATCACCAGGCACCATCTAGTTCTGGTCTCAGATTTGTGGATACTGACTGATATTCATATTTTCCATTTGTCCACTGGACTAATTGATTCCAAGCATCTTCACTTCTCACCACACTTCTTTCTTCCTCACATAGAGAGACAAATAGCTCACCTTTGATGGCTGCTCATGAGCTTTTATGATCCCAAATACTACACACCAAAGTAAGATGTAGAACATTGTCTTTGTGTACTATGCTATGCCATTTAACCATGTTTTCCCCTGAGACTGTGGTCCTGAGTCCCGAGGCCCAGCAACACATTGCTTTAATATTTTGATAACATCTAAAAAATTTCATCCTTTTGCCTGCTGTATGCTGTACTATATTCATGGTTATGTTTGTAGGAAATGTAAATACCCATTTACAAATATCCTCTTTCAAACATTTCAAGGTTTGTGGGTATACTCCCATTCTTCCTTCCATACCTATTCAGCCTGTGTATGAGTGTAGGTAGCTACAGAACATTGTTGTTCCAAGGTTGTGCATATAACACTATTTATCTCTATCCACTTTAGCCCTTCCATACCTCCCTGTGTCTTCAACTATCTTCATCATTCTTCTGCCAACCCATCTCTTCTTGTATATTGTCCTCCCTGTCATCCAAGTTAACAGGTATCTATCTACCTTCTAGCCAAGGAATTACTTACTTTGCCTCTCACCTAGGGTTACCATAAAATAATGTTTCTTTCAGCATGAAAATCTTTTCTTGAGTTTTTAGAACAGTGGTCTCATACAATATTTGTCTTTTTCTGATTAAATAATTTCACTAAGCATACTGTTTTCTAGTTTCATCCATATCATGAGGTGTTTCTCAGACTCATCATTACTCTTCATTGCTGCATACTATTGCTTTATGTGTATGCACCTAAGTTTGTGTATTCATTCTTCTATTGTTGGACATTTAGGCTGTCTCTATCTTTTTAGCTATTGTGAATTGTGCTGTGATGAACATTACTGTGCATGTATGTACTCATGTCCTGGCTCTTATTACTTGTGGCTATGTCTCAAATAGAGATGTTGATGGGTCATGGAGTATTTCTAACTTTCTGAGAAAGCATCATACTGTTTTCCACGGTGGATAAATCATTTTAAAGTTCCAATAGCAACAGAGGAGGGTCCCAGTCACATTACACCATTGCCAGCATTTGCTGTTTTCTATTTATTTGAATTTTGCTATGAATGCTCGGAAAACATGCTATCTCATTGTTGTTTTGATTTGTACCACTCTAATGGATAGTGGCCAGATTCACATGAGGATGTGGAATGAGGGATATCATTGCTGATGTCAGATAGATCTTGGAAGAAAGCAGAGAAACAGAAAGATGGTTACATGTGCTTTACTGACTACTGAATAGTTTTCAGCTATGTGGATCATGACAATCTGTTGATAACATTGTGAAGAATGGGTATTCCAGAACACTTGATTGTGCTCATAAGAAGCCTTTACATAGACCAAGAGGCAGTGCTTAGAACACTTCTAGGGCATATTTAATGATTAAAATCAGGGTAGGTGTGTACCAGGGTTGCCTCCTTTCACCATATGCATGCAATCTGTATACTGAGCAAATAATCTAAGAAACAGCAATATATGAAGAAGATGGCATCAGGGTTGGAAGAAGACTCATTAACAACCTGCAATATGCAAAAATGCAAATATAAACTTGCATACAGTTGCCTTTAACTCTTGCACTCCTCCTAGTGTCTTCCTCTCCTTCCATTAGTTTTTGTGGACCTCCCTTTCATTGTATTTTGCATTATCCTTAATCTAATTAATAAATGTGTTAATTTCTTCCCAAGTTTAAAACAGTCTGTTCTATCTTAAAATTACTTGACCGTCTACATTTTGAAGTTTGGTAAGTACACTGCTTTTTATTTTGTTATTGTCTTCATTACAAATATGCTTGAAAATGGTTCCTTATTTTCAGTCTTGTAAGTTTGTTTTACTTTGGATACTTCTATATGGGCTGATTTCTGTGTGGTGTTGTTAGTTATGTTCATCACAGTTTGTGGTTTACTGTTGTTGAGTCTCTGTTCAAATAAAATCCCTTTAGTATTTCTTTTAAGGTTGATATGGTCTTTATAAATCATTTAAATTTCTGTTTATCTGGAGATGTCCTGATTTTTCCATTGTATTTGAGGGACAATTTTTCTGGGTGTGTGATTCTTAATTGGTGATGTGTCTTTCACAGTTTCTTATATATATTCTCATTTCTTGTTTCCATTGAGAAATCAGAACTTAGTCTTATTTGTTCTTCTTTGTAGGTAGATTTTTGTTTTTCCTGAGCTATTCTCAGGATTCTTTTCTTGTCTTTGGTTTTGGAAAGTTAGATTATGATATGTCTTGGTGATTTTTCTTTTGAAGACTATACTGTTTGGCATTTGTTCAACATTTTGAAAGCGTATGTTCTCATCTTTCTTAATATTAGAGAAATTTTCTTCTGATAACTATTTGACAATTTTCTCCTTTGTCTTTTATTCTGAAATTCTAATCACATGTATTATTCCTCTTGATGGTGTCTCACATAATTCTTAGGATTTCTTCAGGTTTTTGTTTTTTGTTATTCTTTTTAGCTAATTAGTTCTCTAGATTAGTATTAAGAGATTTACCTTCAAGGTCACTAATCTGGCCTCAGTTGATTCAATTCTAGTCATTTCACCTTTCAGTGTATTATCTATTTCGGAAACCATAGTGTTAATCTTCTGGATTTCTAGTTGTGATTCTTGCTTGGTTTCTAATTTTTCATTTATTTTGTCAGTTTGTTCTTGTGGTATTTTCTTGAATTCTTCTAAAATTTTGTCTGTGTTTTCCTTTATTTTGTTTAGAACTTTCTTGTTCTTTCAATCTGTTGAAAATACCTAAATATTCTTCTTCTAAATTCCTTCTCAGGTTGTTTCTTTCTCAGAAAGGTCTCTCAGCTCTCTATTTTTTAACTTGTTTAAACTACTCTGGTTTCTTCATGTGAACTGAAAATGTCTGCTTTCTCTGAAACATTGTGGTGGTGTTGTATTCATATGTGGTTAATGATTGTTTGTTGGTGTGTTCTTAGGCTCTCACCACCTGTCTCCTAATGGGTGTGATAAAGAATATGAGCGTATGCTAATTTCTCTGTTTATTGCTTATGTAGCACAGTTGAGGGCAAGTTTGACTTGTGCTGACTGCTGTCTTTTGATGATTTGTTGGTACTGTATTGGGTAGTGGCCCTTGCCCAGTAGGTGGAACTGCAGGAGGAATGTTGTGGTTGGATCATCAGGGTATGATTGCTGTCTCCTTTTAAGTGGGACAACAACAACAACAAAAAATAAAATAAACAACAGCAAAAAAGAAAATAATAAAGAACAAAGAGCAATTAGGGGAAATATGACTAACCATAGCACGAAAAAAAAAATAACTTAATGACTAGAAAGAAAAAAAGGAAAGAAAAATAAAAATAAGGGAAGAGACAAAAAAAAGAGTAAAAAAGTAAAGAAAAATGCAATTAGAAAATCTAAGAAGGGGGAAACAGAAAAGAGAAAGAAAATATTAAAGAAAAAAGATCAAGGAAAAGATTAATAACAGAAAAAAAATAATAGAAGGAAATAAAGAAAAGAGAAACAGAAAAGAAGAAAAAAACACTAAAAAAAAAGAAAAGTGGGAAAATGAATAATAAAAAACAACAGACGCAAAAAGAAATTAAAAACAAAAAACAAAAAAAACAAGACAAACAGGACAAAGTGGGGGCTAAAGCAGGGCCCAAAGAGAAGTGTCAAGGGCAATGCATACAGCATGGGTTTGCACGTATGTCAGTAAAGGAGCTCATGGGGTAGAGAGGGAGATGGGTGGGTAAGATAATCAGTTCTAGATGGAGTTCCTGAAGCAAGGTGTAGTGTACTTGAACCAGAAATACTTCAGAAGTTGGTTGAGATAAAAATATTTGTTTCCAGAAAGAACTCTTTTGGGCCCAGGGGGCTGCTGGAATAAAGCAGTTGGTTATAGAAAGAGTTCTTGCTTTCCCAGCAGTGGCCAGGACCTGCATGATCTGCTGGTCTGATGAAGTGCAGTTCAGACACCCTGATACCCAATCCATACGGGCACAACTCTGACCGCAGAATGGCTGCTGTGCATGGTGTATGTTACTGGCTACTGAGTGTGTGAGGGTGGGTGTCACTTTTCTTATCACCAGAAATGTATAGGAATAAAGGGAGGATCCCATCAGGTGTGTTTGTGTTGTCAAGCAGCTGTCTGAATTGAATGCTGATTGCTAAAGTTCAAGATAGCAGTGCCAAGTCTGGTCAGTCAACAGTTCAATTGGTTGTCTGGTTACATCCTCTCTCACCACTTTTGATCAGTATTCAATCCACTTCTCAATCCTTTCTTCAGAAGCTCAGGGTTCTAGGATTATCATCCATACCTGCTTTGTTGCATTTTTCAAGTCTTGGTTGGAGTGCGTCTGTGTAGTGTATCTGCCTGGTATGCTATTTTGTCAGAAATCCTTTATAATAGGATGATTTTTATAGGCTTGTTTTAGCATGGATTTTTTACACTCACTCACTGAGCTGGGTGTTATTCTCCTCATTTTGCAGTTGAGATAAAAAATATATATGTATTTGAGGTTCTGGGAGATTAAATAAATTGAATCTGTCCTTTTCTAAGGTACATTTGCTCAAGGATCAATAGGTCTGAAGTTCTTGAAAGGGTAAGAATGTCCATAGGTACTCAGTGGAATCTGTATTAGGGAGTAGTTACCTTTTGAAAATTAAGAGATATCAGGAAACTGATGCTGTTAAGAAAAATCATTTCTCTAGTTTGTCCCTGATATCAGTCATTTCCAGAGAAAAAGATCACAATATAGAACCTGTCAGCCATGGTGATGGTTGCAGGAGGGAGGAAGGTAGAGGTCGCTGATAAAAAGGTGCCTTTTACTCTAACTTCTTTAGAAACCTTTTATGTTCAGAAATCACTCAACATAGATAAGTGATGATATCTCTTGTTCTTATTTACAAACAGCAAATAAGATGCTAGATACTTAAGTGCAGAGGGTTTCACATCCTGTCAGTATCTATACAAGTTCTAATTTCCCTCTCTAAACAATTCTTTAGTG
This sequence comes from Chrysochloris asiatica, assembly GCF_000296735.1. NCBI lineage: Eukaryota > Metazoa > Chordata > Mammalia > Afrosoricida > Chrysochloridae > Chrysochloris > Chrysochloris asiatica. The sequence continues at coordinate 14,090,934 of NW_006408576.1, forward strand.
GTGTTGTACATACTAATACACAACATAAAACAAATCATGTGCTACCTGCGATAAAAGTGCTGACTGACCCCTTTAGAAAAGGACAAATGCCTTTAGTTGTTCTTGTTAGATGTGGACTGGATTTTCTGTCCCCAATGGTTCACAAACGTCTTAGATGGCTGATGATCTTGGGATCAATACCATGATAGCCTCAAAGCCTCAGCTCTGGCTTCAGGTTACCACTCTTGCCTAATATAGCCAATTAGTTAAATATATACAGGCAGCTTATTATATTTGATTATAGATCACACCAGCGGTACTCTAATTAGTATTATGTTAATCCAGTGGCTTTCACACTTGGGAGTGGGGCTCTAGAGTTTGCCTTTTTACAAGCTCCTGGATGATGATGAAGTTACTGGTTCAGGGACCACACTTTGAGACTCACTATGCTGGGTATTTCACACTCCCAGGTGTTGTTGTTGTCAAATGCCATCAGGTCGGTTCCAACTCATAACGACCCTGTATAGGGTTTCCAAAGAGCAGATGGTGAGCTTGAACTACCGACCTTGCGGTTCAAATGGCTTTTCAGTCTGGCGCATTAACCCACAGAGCCATACCAGGACTCCCCAGGTGGTGTCATGGTTTAATATTTTACAGCCCATTATGTAGTGGTTACGAGTCTGGCTGCCAACCTCAATGTCAGCAGTTCGAAATTACCAACGGTTCAGCGGGAGAAAGATGAGGCATTCAGCTCCCGTAAAGATTTACAGCTTCGGAAACCTTGTGCAGGGCCACTTATGAGTCGGAACCAACACCGCGGAACTTAACAACAACAAGGTTGGGGTCTCAAATCTGCCATTCACTCCATGGAAGAAAAATGCAGCAGTCTGCTCCCATAAAGATGTACAGTTTCAGAAACGCTAAGGAGAAATTCTACTCTGCCCTATAGGGTTGCTATGTTATTTTGGTAAGCCTCATAGCACTCCTGCAAACTACATATTGACTGGTAATGCCGGGAGAATCACTGAATTCTGACAGTCATGAGAACATCATGTGGAAAGTGATTGATCATCCTTGCAATTTCATATCACACCCAAAGTTTTCAAAGACTGGAAAAGCAGATTGCAGCATGTTTGGCATTTTAAAGTCAGTTATAGCTGAGTGATCCAAATGCTTTTTGATAATTGTTAATAGGTATAGTTTGGTGATTGGCATCTGTCAACACATGGGGATGGTGTTAAATCATTTTTCCATCGATTCTAAGAATACAACAGGAAATATGGATATTACTATGTTTGTAGATATTGATAGAGATTAAAAGATAATGTTTCATACCAGCCAAGGAATAAAACAGGAAGATTTAAACCAAGACAGCCTCAGGATTTAAAATCAGAAAATCTGTAGACCTGGAGTGTGTCAGGTAGTAGAAGAAGTGCTATGATGCTAGATTTAAAACCAGAGCACATCAAGTCTTCCCAGGTAGCATGGAAATGTAGAGACTTAAGGGTAAAACCCAGGAAAATATGACTGTATCCTGATAGTGCTCTTGACTGGCTGAGACAGTGCTTAAAGGCTTTTGCTTCCACAGTGATGTCTTTATTGGTGAGATAGTCTATGAATCTAGTGACCCTGAACACTGACTTGCTCATTCTTTTGTGGTTGTTTATTTTGTTAAGTGCCATTGAGTTGGTTCTGACTCATAGCTACCCTGCACAGTTTCCAAGGGGCAGTTGGTGGATTTAAACCACTGACCTTGTGGGGAGCTGCCCAGTGCTTATCCAACAATGCCACACCTGGACACCATTGCTAGGTGTATCTAATCAGCTCTGAATTGTAGTGATTCTATGCACAACAGAGGGAAACACTGCCAGGTCATGTGCCATTCTCACAACTGTTGTTATACTTAAGCACATTGCTGAGGCTACTGTGTCATATCAACCCATCTTCTTCTACTTTTTTTTTTTTTTTGGTGGGGGAGGGGGCGCTCTTTACTTTACCAACCATGAAGCATAAGGTCCTTTTCCAAGGACTGGTCCATCCTGATAACATGCCCAAAGTACATGAGACAAAGTCTCATCATACTTGTTTCTTAGGAGCATTCTGGCCACACTTCTTCCAACATAGATTTGCTTGTTCTCCTGGCAGTACAAGGTAATTTCAGTAGTCTTCTCAAAGACCATAATTCAAATTCATGAATACTTCTCCAGTTTCCTTATTCATTGTCCAGCTTTTTTATGCATAAAAGACATTTGAAAATACTATGGCCTGGATCAGGAGGGGCTAAGTCCTCAAAGGAACGTTTTTGTTCTTTAACCCTTTAAAGGTGTTTCAGTAACATATTGGCTCAATAAAATATATCACTTGATATTTTGACTGCCACTTCCATGAGCATTGATTGTGGATACAAGGAAGTTGAAATCTTTCAGTCTTTTCCCCATTCATCATGATGTTGGTTTTTGGTCTATGAGAATTTTTGTTTTCTTTATACTGAGTTATAGTCAATAGGAAGACTATTCTTTATCAATTAATACTTCAAGTCCTCTTTGCTTTTAGCAAGCAAGTTTATTTCATATGCATATTGAAAGTTGTCATTGAGCCTTTCTCCATTCCTGATGTAACATTCTTCTTCATGTTGTCCAGCTTACCAACATACATATTGAACATATACAGATAGGAAGACATACATCTAGAATGTTCCTCAGAAGTTAGGGTGGCGATACTTTGTCTCTCAGACTTTGGACATATTATCTGGAGGGACCAGACCTTGGAGAAGGACATCATGTTGGGTATAGTGGAGGGTTAGCAAAAAAGGGAATAACCCCGATAAGATGGATTGGCAGAGTAGAAGGAGCAATGGGCTCAAGTGTAACAACAATTGTGAGGATAGCACAAGACACGGCAGTGTTTCATTCTGTTGTGCATAATGTCACTATGAGTTGGAAATGACTCAACAGCACCTAACATCAACAACACACTGAATAAGTTTGGTTAGAGGATACAAACCTTTGATTGAGAAGGCAATATACAAGAGGGAGGTTGGCAGAAGAAAGGTGAAGGCAGAGGAAGACACGGGAAGGAGTGTAAGTGTTAAAGAGATCAGAGGTAAATACTGTTATGTACACAACCCTGCAATAACAATGATCAGTGGAAGACTCAAGAAATGATGCCCAGGTTGATTGGGTAAGGGAGGGAAATTGGGATTGTTGTTGTTAGGTGCCATTTAGTTGGTTCCCACTCGTAGCGACCCTGTGCAAAATGGAATGAGAACATTGTCTGGTCCTGCACAATCATCATGTTAATTGTTTTGTCTGAGTGCATTGCAGGTGCCACTGTGTCAGTCAATCTCCTTGGAGATCTTCCACTTTTTTGCTGACCTTCCACTTTACCAAGCATGACATTCTTCTCCAGTGACCGGTCTCTCTTGGTAACATGTCTGAAGTATGACAGACAGAGTCTCACAGTTCTGGATTCTAAGGAGCATTTTGACTGTATTTCTTCTACACAGTGTTGTTTTGTTGGAAGTCCACGTTACTTTTCTCCAACACCATAACTCAAATGTATCAATTCATCTATGGTCTTTCTTACTAATTGTCTAACTTTCATATGAATATTGTTGTTGTTAGGTGCCATCGAGTCAGTACCAACTCATTCCAACCTTATGCATAGTAGAACAAAACACTGCCCGATCCTGGGTCAACCTCACTACTGTTGCCATGCTTGAATCCATTGATGCTGCCACTTGGAGACTCCATCTCATTGGGGGTTTTCATCTTTTTCTATGACCCTCCACCTTACCAAACATGAGATCCTTCTCCAACGACTGGTCCCTCCTGACAATATGTCTGAAGTATGAGAGATGAAGTTTGGCCATCTTGGACTCCAAGGAGCACTCTGGCTGCACATCTTCCAAAACAGATCTATTGGTTCTTTTGGCAGCCCATGGCACCTTCAATATTCTCCTCCAACACCATAACTCAAAAACATCAATTCTTCTATGATCTTCCTTATTCACTGTTTAGCTTTCACATGCATATGAGGTTATTGAAAATACCATGGCTTTGGTCAGGTAAACCTTAGTCCTCAAGCTGACATCTTTGCTCTTCAACACTTTAAAAAGGTCTTGTGCAGCAGATTTGCCTCACGCAATACGTTGTCTGATTTCTTGACTACTGATTCCGTGAATGTTGATAGTTGATCAACATTCCGTGAATGAAGTTCATTCCGTGAATGAAGTCCTTGGCAACGTCAATCTTTTCTCCATTGATAAGAATGTTATTATTGATCCAGTGGTGAGGATTTTTGTTTTCTTTACATTTCTGTAGATGTAATCCATACCGAAAGCTGTGCTCTTTGATCTTCATCAGTAAATGTTTTAAGTCCTCTTCACTTTCAGCAAGCAAGGTTGTATCATCTGCATATCGCAGGTTGTTAATGAGCCTTCCTCCAATCCTGATGCCATGTTTTTCTTCATAGAACCCAGCTTTTTGGATTATTTGCTCAGCATACAGGTTCAATAAGTATGGTGAAGAATACAACCTTGTCACACACCTTTCTTAATTTTAAACTATTCAGTGTTCTGATGTTCTGTTCGAACAACTGCCTCTTGGTCCAGGTACAGATTCCTCATGAGCACAATTAAGTGTTCTGTTCCGGAATACTCGTACTTTGCAATGTTGTCCATAGCTTGTCATTATCCACACAATCAAAAGCCTTTATGTAGTCAATAAAGCACAGGTAAACATCTTTCTGACATTCTCTGCTTTCAGCCAAGAACCATCGGACATCAGCAATGATATCCCTCATTCCAAGGCCTCTTCTGAATCTGGCTTGAACCTCTGGAAGTTCTCTGTCAATGTATGCTTGCAGCCTATTAAAAATACTATGGCTTGGGTCAGGCACAACTTAGTCCTCAAATTCAAATCCTTGTTCTTGAACACAGTCTCGTGCAGCAGATTTGATTAGTGAATACAACATTTGATTTTTGAACTGCTGATTCCATAAATGTTAATAGTGGATCCAAGCAAAATGACTTCTTTAACAACTTCAATCATTTCTTTATTTATATTGATATTATTTATTTGTCCAAATGTGAAGAATTTTGTTTTCTTTATATTGAGATGCAACCCATAGGTTGTGATCTTTGCTCTTCATCAGTAAGTATTTTAAGTCCTCATCACTTTCAACAAGCAAAGCTGTGCTGTTTGCATACTGCAGGTTGTTAACGAGTCTTTCTCCAATCCTGATGCCACGCTCTTCTTTATAGAATTCAATTTCTTGTATTATTTGCTCAACATGCAGATTGAATAGGTGTAATACAACCCTGACACATACATTTCCCAATTTTGAACTATTCAGTATCACCTTGTTTTGCTCTAATGACTGCCCTAGGTCTATGTGCAGGTTCCTTATGAGCACAATGAAATGTTCTGAAATACTTATTTTTTGCAACATTATTAATAGATCCACACAATTGAAAGAATTTTCATAGTTAACAAAGCACAGATAAACATCTTTCTAGTATTCTCTGAAATCTGCCATGATCCATCTGACTTCAGCAATGATATCCTTTGTTTCACATGCTCGTCTAGATCTGCATTGAGTTTCTGGCAGTACCTTGTCAATGTACTGTGGAAACCATCATTGAATTAGCTTTAGAAAATTTTACATGTATGTGATATTAATGATATTGTTCCATGGTTTCTGCATTCTGTTCGGTCAATTCTCTTTGGAATGTATCTCTTTCAATCAGTTGGCAAAATATCTGTCTTACAATTGTATTGTCAAAGATGAATGAGTACCAGCAGTGTTGCATTAGTTAGTTGAAAATTTCCAAATTGAATTCCATCAATTCCTAGACACTTGTTCTTTGCCTCTGTGTGTTAATTTCATCTTTTTTTATGTTTTATTGTGAATTATGTGATAGTTTACATGGGAGAACATTAGCTTTTCATTCATCCTATCGTATATCATATCATAGCCATGGTTACAATCCCCTCCATGCATCATCAACCAACTACAGGGTATACCCTGCAAGCCTGCCCCCCTGGTTGTCAGCACACAGCCCCTCTCCCTCTCTGGGTCTAAAGTGTCCAGCTGTTCCATCTCTCCACATTATTGTCTCTGCCTCCATCTCTGGCATCACTGCTTCTCTGAGTAGGGTCCTGCTCTCTGATCTTCTCCCTTGATGATCCCAGGGATCTCCACTCCTAGACTGCAAAGTTAATC
>NW_006408576.1:14097522-14106948 GCF_000296735.1 Chrysochloris asiatica
GGTCAAGTTCATCAAATTGTATTTGATTACTCTTTTTTTTCCTCTTCTTTCTTTTTCTAGTTGAGCTCTGATCATCCAGTCATTGAAGCCATGTCAAGTGGGTATTATCTGCAAGTGTGGGTGTTCTTGTGCATATGCCCTCTCTTCTTATCAGCTGGATGCTTCACTCATCACTCTAGTCCTCTGTGGCTATATCACTGACTCTGTGCCCAAGAGTCCCCAGGTTTTATCACACTGCTGGTTAACTAGGTCTCTACCCAGATTCATAGGAATCTATTGAACATTGTAGGGTTTAGCTCGCAGCTTCGTAGCTATTTTTCACTCACTTCCCCTTATTGGTGGCAAACATGGTCACCAATCAGAGCCTGTATTTCCATTGAGTCTTAGTCTTGGAAAGGGGTTTGTTCTGAGGGGACCCGGCCACTTGCCTTGATGTCTCCTGGGCGGGCAACTTGCTTATTCTTGTAGTAATCAATCAGTCTGCCGTTATTGTTTTATATTTTTCCTGTAGGTCTTTCTTTCAAGAAGTATCTTCTGATCTTCTAGCCACTCCAGGATGGATGGTCTGCTTGTCCTTTCAAGTGGAAAGTTCCCACCTCAGAAGATTCTGGATGGGGTTCAGGATTTATTTCACTTAAGATCTTATGTAATGCAGAGGCTCCGCAGGAAGCCTTCTTCACTGGGCACATTGTAGCCCTATTTTAAGTATTCCAATCAGTTATAGGCAGAAGACAGGTTTACAAGCTTTCTATGGTGATATTTCTGGCTATTCCTTTCTCTCCCTCTCAATTGTCTATTTTATAATGGTATGCTAGGGAAACCAAGATTCAAAAGACAGCCAAGCATCTTAATATTATTTACCCCTATTTTCCCATTCCAACTATGTCTCAATCCCTGTATCCCAGAGTCCTGTTGTTCCAAGGTTGTGCATACATCATTATTTACCTCTGTCCCACTTAGCCCATGGAAACCTGCCTAATTGTTCTCCCATCCTCTTTGTTCTTCCATTCCCCTCCCCCTTCTTGTACATTGCCCCCCTCACTAGCACCCAAACTATCCTGTATCTATTCCCTGCCCTGTGCCCTGCCTTCCCCTCCCTCCCCTCACCCCACCCACCACATCTCAGTAGTCAGCAAAAAATCCCACCCCCCTTTAGTATGGGTTCTTTTTCTTAGCTTTTTTACAATAGTAGTCCTATGCAATATTTCTCCTTTTGTGACTGACTAATTTCCCTCAATATAATGTCCTCAAGGTTCATCCATGTTATGCGGTGGCTTGTAGCTTCCTTGTTATTCTTCAAGGTAGCATAATATTCAATTGTGTGTATGTACCACAGTTTGTTTATCCATTTTTCAGTTGATGGGCACTTAGGCTGTCTCCATCTTTTTGCTATTGTAAATAGTGCTTTTATGAACATTGGTGTGCATATATCTGCTCGTGTTATGGCTCGTATTACTTGTGGGCAAATACCAAGTAGAGGAATTGCTGGATCATAAGGTATTTGTATTTACAACCTTCTGAATAAGCACCATATTGCTTTCTAGAGAGGTTGGATCATTTTGCAATCCCACCAACAGTGCAGGAGTGTCCCAGTCTCTCCACATCCCTGCCAACATTTACTGTCCTCTACTTTTTTGATCTTTGCTGTTGTTGCTGATGTAAGATGATATCTCATTGTTGTTTTGATTTGCATCTCTCTAATGCCTAGTGATCATAATTTCATCTTCTTTTGATGTTTTATGCATCACTCAATATTTTGCCCATAGAATTATTCAATACTGCAATTGCCATTTGAGTTTTTCCTTGAGATTTTCAGCTTGAGAAATTCTGAATGTGTTGTTCCCTTTTGGTTTCCTAACTCTGGATCGTTGCACATTTCATTATAATACTCGAGTTAGTCTTCTCGATCTGCCTTTTGAAATTTTCTGTTCATTTCTTTTACCTCTTCATGTCTTATTTTCACTTTAGTATTACTATACTGGAGATCTCTTCCAACATTCATTTTTTTGTTTTATTTCTTTCTTGACTTCTTAATGTCTTTTTTTGCTTTCTTTCTGTCTGAAATTCTTGATGTCATCCTACAACTTTTGTGATCTTCAGCCATTAGTATGTAATGTATCAAATCTTTTCTTGAGATGGTCTCTGAATTCAGAAATTATATGTCCAAGATCATACTTTGGCTCTTATAGACTGATTTAGGAGTCCTGGTGTTGCACTGGACTGAAATGTCATTTGAATTGCTAGGTTGGCAGTTCAAACTCACCATCTGCTCCTCAGAAGACTTATACAGGTTTGCTATGAGTTGGAACCAACTCGATGGCACTTAACAATAACTAAGTTTATTTTAATTTTCTTTACCTTTATCCTGGACTTGCATATGAGCAACTGATGGGCTGTTTCACAATCTTTCCTTGGTCTTGTTTTGGCTGATGATATGGAGCTTTTCTTCAGTTTCATCCCATAGATGTAGTCAGTTTAATTTCTGTGTATTCCATCTGGTGAGGTCCTTGTATATAATTGCTTTTTATGTTGTTTTAAAAAGTTATTTGCTATTAGTAAGTCATTTGTCTTGCAAAATTATATCATGCAATATACAGCATCTTTTAAATCACCAAAGTAATATTTTCCAACTACTGATCAGGAGAGGAGCTCTGGTAGTGTAGTGATTACAAATTGGGCTGCGAACCTCAGGGTCAGCAGTTCGAAACTACCAGCTGTTCCGTGGGAGAAAGATGAGGTGTTCTGCTCCCATAAAGATTTACAGCCTCGGAAACCCTGTATAGGGTCGCTATGAGTCAGAATCGACTCCACAGCACATAACAACAACAACAACTGATCAGGAGTATATCCAGAAATATATAAAGTTTTGACAGATGATCTTTGTACATGGGTATTTACCTTTGTTGTGGAGGGCAGTGGGTTTGTAGAATAAACACTGTACTGTGAATCACAAAGTCAGCAATTCGATCGCACCAGCTGTTCCATAATAGAAAGATGATGCTTTCTGCTCCTGCAAAGATTTGTAACCTTAGAAACCCTACGCAATATCTCTATGGGTCAGAACCATATCAATGGCACTTAACAACAGCATTTACCTTCACTGCAAACATATTTATGAATGCGGTGGAATGGACACAGGATAAAATTATTAAAAGAACTTAGATATAGCCAAAGACCTTGAAGGAATGATTTGATGGACCTGTAGGCTCAGGATCATAGTCGAATGGTCAGTTGGCATGCCATAGTAACCAAAGACAAATGTTCTACTTCCTACTTTTGTGAGTAATGACTGGGACCTTCAAGGCTCATGAATGTTAATCTAAGGTGCAACTACTTCCCCCTGTCTGGAGGAAAGAAGAACGATGAAAATCTAAGTTACTTAGTAACAATCAGTCTAATAGACTAATGGACCATGGGAACAACCGTCTCCATGACCCTGAGACCAGAACTAGATCATGCTTGGGTACTGCTATCAGTTTCTCTGAAGGCATCACTAAGCATCACATTAAAAGGAGGGAGTGGGCGGAAATGTAGGACAAAATTCAAAAATCATTTTAAAAAATTCAGACTTACTAGTCAGATAGACATTGATGAATCCCTAGGCTATGGCATGTGGCCATCCTTTAGGTCCGGTACTTAACTCACCTGCATAACTCAATTTTCCTCCAAGCCATAGATAGACCTATTGGGGAAAGGGAACAACATATTACTGAGATATGCATACTCTAGAAGGATGGAATGATCAGTCATTCAAGATCAAAAGTGTAGCATTTACCTAATGACAAAATTCAGAAGAGTGATGAAGTAAGAAGGAATGGAAATCAAAAGCGCAGGAAGAGTGGGATAAGTGATGTTACATTGAGGGGAATCATGATGAAAGTTAGTGTATATAAACCTTCATGCAATTCAAAATAATCAAGTTAAAAATAATAAAATGAAATAAATAAAGCAAAATAAATAAAATAAAATAAAAATGAAACAACAACAAAAAGCCCCAATGCACAAATATCCTGGTTTTAAATCAAGCAGCATGCCCTTGTTGAGTTCTAACAGCTGCCTTTTGGTCTATGTACAGGTTCCCAACTATTACGTGTTCTGGAATTCCCATTCTTCCCACTGTTATCCATAGTTTGTTATGATCCATACATTTAAATGCCTTTGCATACTCAATAAAAAGCAAGTAAACATTTGTTATTCTCTGCTTTTAGCGAAGATCAGCCTGAAATCAGCAATTTATCACTCTTTCCATATCCTCCTCAGAATGCAGCTGAAATTTCTGCCTGCTCCATGAGGATTTACTACTATAACCAATTTCAAATTATGTTCAGAAAAAGTTTCCTTGTGTGTAATACTAAAATGGTCTTGTTGTTGTTAAGTGCTATTGAGTTAGTTCCAACTCATAGTGACCCTGTCCAGGATTTCCAAGGCTGTAAATCATCACAGCAGCAAAAAGCCAGTGAGGATCTGGTGAGTTCGAATACAAGCCTTGTAGTTCATAGTCCAGTGCTTATTGTACAGAGCCACTGCACTGCCAATATTAATAATTGACGTTGTTAGGTGCCATCGAGTCGGTATCAACCCATAGTGACCTTATGCACAATAGAATGAAACACTGCCCCATCTTGGGCCAGCCTCACTACTGTTGCCACATCTGGCCTATCCATCTCGTTGGGGGGTCTTCCTCTTTTTCTCTGACCCTCCACCTTACCCAACATGATATCCTTCTCCAGTGACTGGTCCTACCTGACAATATGTCCAAAGTATGAGAGACAAAGTTTGGCCATCTTGGCCTCTAAGGAGCACTCTGGCTGCACTTCTTCCAAAATGGATCTATTAGTTCTTCTGGAAGCTCATGGCACCTTCAATACTCTCCTCCAACACCATAACTCAAAAGCATCAATTCTTCTACGGTCTTCCTTATTCACTGTCCAGCTTTCACATGCATATGAGGTTATCGAAAATAGCATGGCTTGGGTCAGGCACACCTTAGTCCTCAAGCTGACATCTTTGCTCTTCAATAATTTAAAAAGGTCTTGTGCAGCAGACTGTTGCTTCTGTGAGTGTTGATAGTTGATCCAAGAAGAATGAAGTCCTTGGCAACTTCAAACTTTTTTCCATTGATAAGAATGTTGTTTATTGGTCCTGTGGTGAGGATTTTTGTTTCTTTACATTGAGATGTAATCCATACTGAAGGCTATGCTCTTTGATTTTCATCAGTAAATGTTTTAAATCCTCCTTATTTTCAGCAAGCAAGGTTGTATCATCTACATATCGCAGGTTGTTAATGAGTCTTCCTTCTATCCTGATGCCACGTTTTTCTTCATAGAACCCAGCTTCTTGGATTATTTCCTCAGCATACAGATTGAATAAATATGCTGAAAGAATACAACCCTTTTTCACAACTTTATTCATTTTAAAACATTTAGCGTTCCCATGATTTGTTCAAACAACTGCCTCTTGGTCCATAAACAGATTCCTCATGTGCACAATTAAGTGTTCCAGAATACTCATAGTTTGTCATGATCCATACAAATGAAAGTCTTTATGTAGTCAGTGAAGCACAGGTAAACATCTCTCTGGTATTTGCTGCTTTAAGCCAAGATCCATTGAACAACAACAATGATATCCCTCATTCTACATCCTCTTCTGAATTTAGCTTGAACTTCTGGAAGTTCTCTGTCAATGTATGCTTGCAAGCATTTCTATATTACCTTTAGTAAAACTTTACTCGCATGGGATATCAAAGATATTGTCCGATGATTTCTGCATTCTATTGGGTCACCTCTCTTTGGAATGGGCACAGATATGGATGTCTTCCAATCAGTTGGTCAGATAGTTGTCTTTCAAATTTCTTGCCATAGAAGAATGAGTGCCTCCAGTGCCGTCTCACTTCTTGTAAGATTTCAATTTTTATTCCATCAGTTCCTGGTGCCTTGTTCTTTGTCAATTCCTTCAATGCACCTTGGACTTCTTTCTTCAGTATCATTGGCTAGTGCCAAGAATGACAAATTGGAGAGGAATGGTGTAGCATTCATTGTCAAAAAGAACATATCAAAATCAGTCATGAGGTATAACTTTCTCTTTCATAGGATAATGTGGTGCTGTGGGTTAATGTGCCAGACTGCAAAACCATTTGAACTGCAAGGTCAGTGGTTCAAGCTCACCAACTGCTCCTCAGAAACCCTATACAAGGTCGCTATGGGTTGGAGCCAACTCAATGGCACTTAACAACAACAGGGAAGAGAAGTTAATACCACTATTATTCAAATTTTTGCACCAACCACGAAAGCCAATGATAATGAAATAGAAAAATTCTACCAACTTCTTCAATCTGAAATTGATCAAACATGTAATGGTGGTTGCAATGCAAACATTGGAAACAAAGAGGAAGGATCAGTAGTTTGAAAACACAGCCTTGGTGATAGAAATGATGCTGGAGATCACATGATAGAATTCTGCAAAATCAATGATTTGTTCATTTCAAATACCTTTTTTAGACAGCATAAGAGATGATTATACACATGGACCTCACCAGATGGAATACATAGAAATCAAATTGACTACATCTGCGGAAAGAGAAGATGGAAAAGCTGTATATCATCAGTCAAAACAAGGCTAGGGGCAGATTGTGGAACAGACCATCAATTGCTCATATACAAATTCAAACTAAAGCTGAAGAAAATGAAAACATGTCCACAAGAGCCAAAATATGACCTTGAATATATCCCAACTGAATTTAGAGATCATCTGAAGAACAGATTTGATACATTAAACACTAAAGACCAAAGACCAGAAGAGTTGTGGGATGACTTCAAGAACATCATACATGAAGAAAGCAAAAAAATCATTAAGAAGACAAGAAAGAAGGAAAAGTTCAAAATGGATGTCAGAAGGGACATGAAACTTTCTCTCTAGCATAGAGATGCTAAAGCAAATGGAAGAAATGAGGAGGTACAAGAGCTAAATAGAAAATTTCAAAGGTCAACTCAAGAAGACAAAGTCAATTATTATAATGAAATATGCAAAGTTGTCAAGGACTTCATTCTTCTTGGATCAACTATCAACACTCAAGAAAGCAGCAGTCAAGAGATCGGACGACATATTGCATTAGGCAAATCTGCTGCACAGGAAGTTTTTAAAGTACTGAAGAGCAAAGATGTCAGCTTGAGGACTTCGTTGAGCCTGACCCAAGTCGTGGCATTTTCAATAACCTCATATGGATACAAAAGCTGGACAGTGAATAAGGAAGATAGTAGAAGAATTGATGCCTTTGAATTATGGTGTTGGAGGAGAATACTAAAAGTGCCATGGACTGCCAAAAGAACCAATAGATGTGTTTTGGAAGAAGTGCAGCCAGAGTGCTCCTTAGAGGCCAAGATGGCCAAACTTTGTCTCTCATACTTTGGACATATTGTCAGGAGGGAACAGTCATTGGAGAAGGATATCATGCTTGGTAAGATGGAGGGTCAGAGAAAAAGAGGAAGATCCCCAACAAGATGGATTGGCCAGGAGTCAGCATTGATGGACTCAAGTGTAGCAGCAGTAGAGAGGTTGGCCCAGGATTGGACATTGTTTCATTCTACTGTGCATGGGGTTGCTATGAGTCTTTTCTGACTAGATGGCACCTAACAACAACAATGCTAAGATCTGGAGTCAGAAAACGAAAACGAAGAACACGCTCAACATTTCTCAAGCTGGGGAAACTGAAGAAAAAATTCAAGCCTTGACTTTCGGTATTGAAAGATTCTCTAGGCAAATTATTGAATGATGCAGAAAGCATCAAAAGAAGATGAAGGAATACACAGTCATTGTACCAAAAGGAAATGGTTGATATTCAACCATTTCAACAGGTATCAAAAGATCAAGACATCATTGTACTTCAAGACAAATTTTGAAATGCTCCCTTTGAAGATGAATGTGCATACCACCATTCATCTTTAATTTGATCATAACAAATCATATGAATGCTTAATTTAAAATGGCCAGTACTCATCCATTTCAACACAGTAAAGCCTAGGATATGGACTTTATGTAATCCATTTCCAATTTCATTACTTCCAATTTTCTTAGAATCATGTTTAGTACATTTTACAGCATGATTATTAATGCATGCTGACAGCTATTCCTTCTCATTTTGAGTCATGTCCCATCAGTTAATGAAGGTCCCTAAAGCTCTACACCATCCATGTCATTATTGTTATCTCTACTTTGAGGATGCAACACCTGAGGTGTTCATCTTCTCATGCTATACCAGATAATGTTTCACTGTTCTTCATAAGGTCCATCTGAAATTGACTTCTAGTATTACTTCTTATTCTGATTTTTAGTTTGGAACTCTACTGAAACCATCCATCATGGGAAAATCGGCTGATAGTTGAAATATCATTTTTATAGCTTCCAGCATGTAAGCCACCACAGTACAACAAACTGATAGACAAGTAGTGAACATTTTGTAACACAAGTTCTGAGTCTGTTATTCTCAATGCTTCTGGGTGAATTCAAACCTCCAACCTTTTCAGATAACAATCGAGTATGCTACTCATTTTTTTATCCAGGAATTGTCACACGACTAAAACCAAAACCAAATGAACATGTTGCCATTGTGTTGATTCTGATTTCGACAGAGTAGACATGTTCCGTGGAATTTTCTTTTCTATCATGTTTACAAAAGCAATCATCAGAGCTTTCTTTTATGGCATCACTGGGGAGATTGGGACCTTTTAGGTTAACAGTTAAGTGCAAAATTTTTGTGCCTCTTAGATATCTATCAGATGGCGGGTAGTCATGTGCTCTGGAATCCATTCCTAACATTACTTTTTTTGTTGTTGTGTGCTGTGGACTCGGTTCCAACTCATAGTGACCCTGTACAGGATTTCTAAGGCTGTAAATCTTTATGGGAACAGAACACCTCATTTTTCTCCTGCAGACCAGCTGGTAGTTCTGAACTGCTGACCTTGCTGTTCTGTTCACAGCCTGATTCGTAACCATTACGCTACCAGAGCTCCTTGACCAGGTAGTAGCAAATTGGACTCACCCTGGTACAGATTTCTATCTTCAATACCTCATCATTACTATTTATAAGAAGATAATTACCTAGAGCAGTAATGCCCAAACTAAGGCCCTCATGAAATAAAAAGCAATTAAAGTCCCTCATGCTATGTGTGGAATTTCAAAAATGGAGAAAAAATAATGAGTTATATAAAGATATTGATGGAATTGGTATCATAAAGAAGAATGGATGAGATTTTATGACTCCAAATCAATGTCCTTTCATGTTCAAACTACACTGCACAGAGACCTCCTTCTACCAATCCTAACAACTTCTAGTTTTTTTATTTTGTTTTTTTCTTTTTTTTTTTTTTTTTTTTTATATATGTCTCCCCATTGCCTTCTTTATAAAAGTGTTGTACTAAATCATACACATAC
>NW_006408576.1:14111311-14113210 GCF_000296735.1 Chrysochloris asiatica
TTACAGTGTTGGAGGAGAATATTGAAAGTACCATGACTGCCAAAAGAACAAACCAATCTGTGTTGGAATTCATACAGCCAGAGTGCTCCTTGGAAACCAGTATGGCCAGACTTTGTCTTTCACATTTTGGACATATTATCAGGAAGGACCAGTTGTTAGAGAAGAACATCATGTTTATAAAAGTTGAGGGTTGGAGAAAAAGAACAAGACCCCCCAATGAGATGAATTGGCAAAGTGACAGCAACAATGTGCTCAAGCATAAGAAAGATTGTGAGGTTGGCACAGGACTGGGCAGTGTTTCATTCTTTAGTGCACAGGGTTGTTATGACTTGGTACCAACTCAATGGCACCTAACAGCAACAACAATATTTGTGTATTGGTGTCGCACTATAGGATAAGCACTGGACTGAAAGGTCAGTTTAGACCGCAAGGTGGGCAATTCAAACTCACCAGCCAATCCTTGGAAACTCTATACAGGGTCACCATGAATCAGAACCAACAGAACAACACTTAACAGCAACAACAACATTTATGTATAAATCATGGTAGCATGAACAATTTAGTGTTCACCTGATACCAAAAAGCCTGGTGGCTCAAAAGCACCCAGTAACTGTAATAGAAAACCTGGCAATCTGTTTCCCTAAAGATTACTGCCCCCAAAATCCTCTGGGGCAATTTTACTCTGTCATATAGGGTCACTGTGAGTTGTAATAGACTTGATGACACCTGACAATAAAAACAACAATATTTTTTATATATTCTGGTAACAGTTCCTGATGACTTGAAATGGTCTTTCCTGTGTCATGCCTCTGATAGCAAAGAATCATTTTATAACTCACTTATCCCCACGATGCATTTCCTCACACTTGCCCACACTGAAACTCATCTGCCACTTCTCCTCCCACTCATCCAGTTCTGAGCAATCTTTTTGCTGCCATCTATCCCTGTCAGCTTGACGTCTTCCTATTCAATAACATTTTTAGCATTGTCTGCAAACTTGGAAATGACATTGTGTACCCCCTCTTCCAGATTAATAAGTAAAATAAGAAATAAGATCCATCCTGACAACTATTTTGTAAAACATTTACTTATTCTTAAACATCTTTAAAGAAATTTGTTTTCATTGTCCATATTGAATTTTTTTAGCATCTCATGATAGTTGAGATTTTAGAAAGTTTAGATTTGAGCATTTGTTAAAATATTTTCAAAGGCAAAATAAAATTATAGAGCAACAAAATATCAGATTTGAATATGTCACGGAAGCCTTCTAGTTAAACTGGTCCTCTGAAGTAATCCCAACCACAGTGTAGTAAGATCTAAGTCCCAAGGAAGAAGAGAGAGAAAACCAAAGTCACTATCTTTTCCTATGTCAATCATGCAAGGATTTCTAAAAGATTGGGCAAAACCAGGATCCCTAGTGATCCATTGTCCCACAGTCTCACATGACTTGACTTTTTTTTACCTCTGCCATATTCAACCCACTTGAAACTCTGTTGAAAGTGAATTTCCCAACATATGCATATAACCTTTGTCATCCACTTAATTCAGGGGATTGGAAGATTTGGATCCCTAAATCAACATTTTAGCTAGAGTTTTGGCAACATGGTAAGTAGCTTCCTCACCCTTGAACTCATTTTCCCTGTTGTCCTAGAGGAACAGGGCCATGAGAGGCTTCAGTATGATGCTCATGTATCAGGATTATAGCATCTACTTCAAAACACCAGGTTCAAAATCTTTACAGCGAGGATCATTCCCACTCTCTTGGTACACAGGGTAGACAGGGTTGGGTAGCTTAGACATTGGCTACCCAAAATGGGGGAGCTACAAAGGCAAGAAGTGACTGACCTACAAGCTTTCAAGAGACAGCCTAGATCTAGAGGGTGTGGGGGAATGTAGACT
>NW_006408576.1:14113310-14125640 GCF_000296735.1 Chrysochloris asiatica
CTCCAAATCAATGTCCTTTCATGTTCAAACTACACTGCACAGAGACCTCCTTCTACCAATCCTAACAACTTCTAGTTTTTTTATTTTGTTTTTTTTTTTTTTTTTTTTTTTTTGCTGTTCTTCTATTTTATAAAAGTGTTGTACTAAATCATACACATACATATATATGCATAAATACATATACACCTATGTGGACTCGAACTAAATCAAATCCACACAATCAAGTTGACTCCTACTCATAGTAACTCATAGGGTTTATGAGACTATAAGTCTTTAAGGGTACAAACAACTTCATCTTTCTCTCATAATATGACTGGTGGATTTGAACCAATAACTTAGAGGTTAGCAGCCCAATGTAAAATCCACAGCACCACCAGGACTCCTTACACACATACACACACATGTATATATACATATGTTGTTGTTAAGTGCTATATAGTCAGTTCTGACTTGTAGCAATCCTGCATAGGATTTCCGAGGACTGGCTAGTGAGTTTGAACTGACCTTGTGGTTCCCAAACTCTCTTTTCTCTGGAGAACATGTTAAAACAAATGTTTGTGCCATACTTCCAGAGTTTCTGCGGAGGATCTGGGATGGGTCTAGGGATGTGCACTTCTGACAAATTTCCAAGTATCCAAGTGTCACCGGTCTTATTGTTCTCAGGACCAAAAGGTGGAACCCTCTGAACTAGAGAAACACAAAATACCTATTATGGAAGTGACTCACACTTTGAAACTTGTCATACATGAGACTGCCTGGAACAGTTTGAGCCTAGTAAATTGACTGCTCAGGTTTTATCAAAGCTCCTCACTCTTATCCTTAATTCTCTTATGCTAAATTGCTTTATCCTATCTTCTACTCTCATTTCTGCTTCCAAACTTTACATCCTTTGAAATAAAATTCATTCTGCAGAAAGCAGCTTTCATTTTTCTTCCATTCAAGTAGAATATGTCCAGCAAATCAACTCAAACATCATCTATTAAATCCCAGCCTTATTTTTTACCATTTCCTTTATATATTTTTATAATTATCCATTTGCAGAGATCATGTCTAATCCATTTTGTTTGTACAAGATTTTGTGTCATTGTTTTTAGTGTCCAGCACAAACTAAACCTTCAGTGCACATTTATTGAATAAAATATTGTTGTTGTTAAGTGCCGTTGAGTGGATTCTGATTCATAAATGACTCTGTATAGGGTTTCCAAGGAGCAGCTGATGAACTTGAACTATTGACCTTGCAGTTCAAATGATTTTGCAATATGATACATTAGCCCACAGCACCAAACCAGGACTCCTGGTAAAATAAAAATAGTAGGCTTTAAAAACATTTTATTATCTATCTCCACATTTTATGCTCATAATAGACTCAAGATGCAACATGAGTAGGAACATTTCCCCCTTGTGATTAGAAGAGGAAAAAAAAGAGAGAGAGAGAGAGAGTAAGTAATTGACACACCCAAATATCATAACTGTTCAATCAAGGCTATGTGCATAACACAAACAGCACAGTCAAATTTGATACTGAGATGAATGCTATAGGCAGTGTTTAGAAAAACAACAAAATATGAGTGCAAAAACCATGTGGAAACTATGTCTGACTTCCCCTGGCTTTACAAGGGGAAAAGAGCATCAATCTCAAAATCAGCCCAAGGCTAATTCCTATGAAGCAGAGGTCAGACATGCTTCCACCCTACACCCTCTTTATCTTATTCTGACACCAACCATTCCTCCCACAGCACTCTGTGCTTCATAACTAGGTTTGATAATCCATTGCAAGGGCCTCACAGAACTTACAACAATACTCACAATTATGGGGTTGATTAGGGAAATGGACAGGGTGCAACTCAGGATCAAAACTAACTTAGGACACAGCAGTTCTCCAGTCAGGAATGCCTCTTGTCTGTCATACTGCAGTCATGCCTCACTCTTGTTTTCAGCCTCTCAGCCACATGTTTCCTTGGCTTCTGGCTTGCTGGAGCATGTGTTGCAAAGTTCTTTATGCCAGTCTGCGGCCCATAGTCAGTCAACTTTACTCTACCCATTGTACTAAAGCCTGAAGATCCTCTGTATCTGCTTGCCACTGCCTCAGCCATTGCCTCTACTGTGTCTGTTTCTCAAGTTTTATTCATGTTCTGCCTTCCGTCTGGAATGATAGTTCTGGAATCTTCCGTCTTTACTTCAGAGAAGACTCCTTTTAAATGTAGCTGGAGGGCAAAACTAACCAATCCCATTCTTGGTGTCCTGTATACCTTATTTGAATAGCCCCATCCAATCACTTGGTAGAAATTAAGAAGTCTTTCGATAGAAAAACCGTATCAAGTAAATTCAAGACAGCACCATGAGTCAATACCCCAGGGCTAATAAGAATGAGAAGCATTACCACTCTGGAGAGGACATCAAAATCTACAGAGAATGCCATGTTGGAAGGGCTTTCTAGTATGAGTTGTAAACCTTAGTATGGGAAAGTTAGGAAACTGAAGACCTGACAAGAAGGGAACTGAGCATAGACATTTCCTAAGATCACTCCACCTATCTTCCTGTACCTTTGATTCATCATTGTGGTTCCCATTTGCTAACCTAACTGAGAAGCAGAGGCAGAGGAGCCCATTGATTCAGTTCCTGGTACAAAAGCACAATGGAGACAAGAGGGTAGATTTGGAAGGGCAAATGAAATCCATTTACATAACAATTCCAACCTCAGGTTTCTGATATTCTCTCCTCACCTCTGCTTCTTCCATAGTCTCATAAATTCCTGTAAAAATATCTGCTATGTAGAATGTAGATGGTTTATTGATAAAGATAGGACAGTTTAATTAAATTTTAGATGAAATTGCTTTTAAAAAGACTCATTTTAGAATTCACACTTTCAAACAAACTTTCTGCTTTATGGATGCTAGTTTCTTAAGAAAAAAAAATAAGTCAACAAACCATTACACTAAAAGAAGTTGTTTCATGCTAGCTTATTACAAACTGCCTCACTGAGCAGATTGTACGTTTATACTCTACGACAGGATTTAACATGCACTGGATAATGATGGAAAAATGAAATGAATTTCAACAAATAATCAAGGATGCAGTTTTAAAAGACTGGTGAAATTCTTGGTACAATAATTTTTTTCCCCCAAGTCATGTATATTTTATGAGTCTGAAACAAACTGATTCCAATAAGTCTCTGGGCTATGGAAGCAGAAAAGGAACACGATGTAATGTAGCATATCATAATATATGAAGCAATCATTCAAACATAGCTTGCAGTACATACGTCAATAAACTTCTACTGTATTGAAGCCAGTGAAGTATAGGAGATATTCAAGCAGAAGATGTTTATTTAATGCATTGTAAAAAATCCATTTTTCTTCAGCTTGCCAAATGTGCCTGAGAGTTATTACTAATTTATCATGCAAAAACAACTACCAGTGTAATAAAAGCAGGGAAGAGTGGAAACTTTTTCGTCTTATTCTTTTGGACCTTAATGAGATCCATAGAGATGAGACAGTGATGATCATGGCCTATCAGGTGGGATCATACCTTGACTGAGCAAAGACAGATGTAGTTTTAAAATTAGCAGTCTGGTTGTTCAAAGACTTGAATTCCATTCCCAAGTGCAAGTTATACCACTTTGGATCTCAATTTCCTTAGGGGAAATCTCAGACAACTATAATATGAACTTGTAAGCTCTATGCAGAGAAGGAGTTTTTGACTATCTGGTATATTGAGTAATCTGTGTGTGTATTCAGCATGATTTTTATAGTCTTTTTTTCTGGATCCAAAAACCTTTTTATCTTCTAGTAGAGAATTCTCATTCTTTGCAGGAACTGCCCTGACAGGAATTAATTTTTAGAACAGTTCAGAATAAAAATGTGTTTCATACAGAACACTGGACTCGAAGTCTAGAAAATAGCTCAGGGACAGTTTTGGGGTATAAATTGGAAACTCTTGTTGAATAATGACCTTGTTATATTTTTACTGCTCACTGCATATCAAATGACCACAAGTCTAATGATTTAAAACCAATTATATTTATTAATTCAAAATGTCCATGCATCAGAAATCCAGACAGAGCTTAGCAGGATCTTCTAGTCAGAATTTGGCAAAGCTACAAAGTATAGGCTATACTTCTTTCTCATCACAGACTTGGCTGAGGAAATATTCTCTTGCAAGCTACCTCGATGTTTTGGTTGAATTCATTCCCTTGTGGTTTCAAGCTCATGGCTTCTCATTTCTTTCATGAGAGCAGGAGAACAACCTCTCTTGCTCACTTCAAGGCCAATAGAAGAGCTTCTCTCTCTTCATGAAGGGACCAGTCCCTTTCTCAAGGGTTTTCACCTACATCATGTCTTCCTGGGTTTATTTCCCTTTTGATTAAAGTCTCACCTGACTTAGTTTTAACTACATCTGCAAAATCTTTTCGCTTTTGTCATATAATGCATGACATATAATATAACTTAACAATAAGGATACCATCTGGTTATAATAAAACATTCTGTCCATACTTAAGAAGAAGAGATTATACCGGGTATGTTAATGAGAGCGTGGGCATCTTGGAGATTACCTTAGAATCCTTTATGCTTCGACTGAAATAAGTAGTTTCTAATTCTATTTATAGAGTCCTGGTGTGGCGCTGTGGGTTAATGCGCCAGACTGCAAAGTCATTTGAACTGCAAAGTCGGCAGTTCAAGCTCACCAGCCTCTCCTAGGAAACCCTATACAGGGTTGCTATGGGTCAGAACTGACTCAACAGCACTTCACAACAACAATTCTATTTATTGTGCAAAAGATGAGTCTTTCTGCTCAAGTAAAGATTTATAGCCTTAAAAACACTATACAGGGTTTCTAGGAGTCGGAACTGACTTGAAGGCACTCAAAAGCAGCAACAGTTTTATTTGCATAAGTTCTAGATCCATTTCAATTAACCCTTATAGCACCATGGTGTAAGCATTGGACTGCTAACTGAAAGGTCAGTGACTGCAGGATCAGGATGAAAAGTTTGCTTCCATAAAGATTTACAGCTTCATAAACTCTAAGGAGCCATTTTACTCTGTCCTACTGGGTTGTTATGGTAGGAAACAACTTGACAGAAATCAGTGGGTACAACCCATTTCTAGATTCCACCATATTTATAATTTTTATATTTTAAAACTATAAATTCTAATTCTAATTATTTGAAAAAAAATTCATAATTGATAGCCCCATCATATGAATTCCTTTCATGTTACTACATCTACTCTTGGGCTTCTCCTACATATTTTTAGTGATATTTTAACATTTCTCTATTTGACTTTCCCCAAATAGATTTCAAATTGAGCTATATTTAACATGTGAACTTGTAAATAGTAGATATTCAACAAATAATGATTGTTTGATTGCTAGTATTATAAAGGCATGTAATGTACATAATTTTGTCAAAGCGTATACATAACTTCTTATGTGCTTACTTTAAACCTAATAACTCTGAGGGGTGAATATGACTGGATAAATGTACTATTTTAAAGAAAAGTATCATTGAAAACATGGTTTAATAAAAACAAGAAATGTTCTTTGGATTATCTATGTTGTAAAACATGCAAAGTACTAGTAAATAAATGAGGAGAAATCTCATTTACCTAAACAATGCTGTGGCCTATATTTCTTACTGCTGTTATATTTCCAAGGAGCACAGGTATCATAGTAGATTGCAAACTGGATTGTTAAACCAGCCATTTGAATCCACCAGTCTCCCCCCCCAAAAAAAGATGAGAATTTCTGTTTCCATAAATATTTATAGCCTCAGAAAACCTATATAGGATTGCTATGGGTTAGAACCAACTCAATGGCATGCAAATACTACCACCACCACCATCACCGTTCTATTTCTTGAACAGAAAAGTCCCACTTTGTGTTTACTTTCAAAAGTCCACTGTTTTATTAATGTTGCACAAAGAATAAACACTTCTTATTTAAAAGAAAAGCTTTGGGGGAGTGATGCTCAAATGGACCCAGTGAGAAACATGCAAAAACTTCACTATTCTCATTTGTAAATGTGTTTTGAAATTGTATTACCCCCAGACATATTTTAAAGTAGAAATATTCAAATTGCATAGAATAACTTAATGTGGCAGAACTAATGTTATGAGAGAAAATATGTGTAAATCTACAGAAGATCATGGAATAAAATAAATGCAAATATAAAATAAAATGCTACCATAGAAAGTGATTCATGTGAAAAGATCATGAACCACAACATACTAAAACTATTGACTAATACACTTTATTTGTCTCTCATTTTGCATTCAGTTCATTATTCACCAGTCATTGCTGTGGAGATTACAGTGAAATATAGCATTCAGTGTCTTTAAGGAGTTTATCACTGAGTTGGTATCATGTGATATTAGAGTTAGATTAGAGGCATACTACATTTGGAGCCTAGAGGAAGAACAGTAACACACACCCCCCCCCCCAGGGATGGAAGAGGGAACATATTGAAGGTTAAAGCTACAAAAGGGAGACACTAGAATTCTAATTAGAGCAAATATCACCTACAAATCAGTGGAAGTATGAGAAAGCTCAAGATATGTGGGGAAATTTAAATGTTTGGTATGAATAGTTGCTGTTAAGTCCTGTCAAGTTGGTTGTGACTCACAGCCACCCTGTATAGTGTCTCTACGGAGTGGTTAATGGGTTTGACTAGCCTACAGCACTACATCAGGACTCCGTGGCATGACTGAAGTAGGGAGGAAAAAGAGAATTAGATATTAGATTGAATATATAGGCAGAGAAAGAACATAAAAGACTATATTTACTTCACTAAACCATTTAAGGGGAGCACGGTGTCTTTGTAGGATAAACAGTGGACTGCAACTCAGAGGTCAGCAGTTTAGGTCCAGCCTCCACTAAATATGAGAAAAGTGTGGCTTTCTGCATCTGCAAAGATTAACAGCCTTTGAAACACTACAAAGGGCCACTATAAGTCAGAACTAACTGGACAGCACTTAACAACAAGCCATTAAGAATTTGCAGTTTTAATAATACTGGTGCTGTGGGTTAATGTGCCAGACAGCAAAGCCATTTGAACCACAAGATTGGTGGTTCAAACTCATCAGTTGCTCCTCAGAAACCCTATACAGGGTCGCTATAGATCAGAACTGACTCAATGGCACTTAATAACAACAACTGCCACTGCATTGATTCTGATGTTGTAAATCCTCACTTCTACGATGCTAATGAGGTCAGAAACAATCTACAAGATCAGGGGGTATCTCCAATCTTTTTTGATATATAAAAGGAGAGAAGTGAACAGAGCTCAGAGGGACCTACTCCCATCAAGATAGGAAAGCTGGGAATGGAGTGAGTCTTTTAGACCTAGAGTCCCTGCTCCTTGATCCAAGGAAAGACTGATGCTAAAATGTATGGAGACCTCCAAGGAATAGTGGACCTACAGATGCTGAAAGGAGACTAAGACCTTTCCTTAAAGCTGACCCTAGAGCCAGCCCTCTTAATTTGAAGTTCTATCCTCCTAAACACTGAGAGAATAAATGTTTGGTTGTTAAAGCCATCCATTTGTGGCCTTTCTGTTTGTTATAGCAGCATTAGATAATTAAGACAATGAGTGAGTATATAACTACTTGCTCCTCACTGGCCTTGGGGGGCTGGCACCTGCTGGAAAAGCTGAATTTACTCTGTCTTTTCTCTAGGTGAGTAAAGCATGTTTTTTTTCATGCACTGCCTGTGGATGACTCGTGTCTTTGTTGGTGACTTCAAACCCTGACTCAACAAGAAGTAGTTATCTTAAGAAAACAAATAAATAAAGTAATTTCCCAAGTGAAATTAAGACATAAGAAGGCTAGTATGAACAGGAGATGGAATGCATGCTTTTTTTTTTTTTTTTAAATTAAGAAATATCCACTTTGCATTGCTATTTGATACCAATGGGGTGCTTAGTAGAACTAGTTGCTATTTAATGAATGCTGACTCATGGTGATCTTTTGTGTGTCGGAGCAGCATCATGCTCCATAGGGTCTCAATGGCTGATTTTTGGAAATAAATTGCCAGGTCTTTATTTTGAGAAGACTCTGGATGGATTTGAATTTCAAACCTTTTGGTTAGCAACTGAGTGTGTTTTGCTTTTTATCATTCATGGGCTTCTATAGCAAGCACCTGATAAGCAGGCAGAATTACAGGATTTTTCAATTTTCTTACATTAGAAAATTGCTATGTTTGGGAGGCAGCCTGAACTCAAGGAGTAAAGCATCATCTGAATTTTCCTCTAAGAAATTACATAGTTTTATCCATACTACATAATAAGGACACATTCTTGTATTTCCAAATCCTATATTACTTTCTAGAGGTCCTAGTGTGGTGCTGTAAGATAAGCACTGAACTGGTAACCAGAAGGTCAGTGACTCAGACTCACCCGTTGCTCCTCAGAAATCCTATACAGGATTACTTTGAATCAGAACCAATTCAACAACACTTAACAACAATAACAGCATATTACTTTTTCCTCCAAATTTTCTTTACTGTATGGATCAGACATGAAGAGGGTTCTTAAGAGAGATACATGAGGACAAGAAATTACTTAAACAAGTTTAGTAGCAGAGAGTAGGTAGGTATACCCTTTGATGTTCAAATATATCACTAGAGCTCATAATACCAAGTTTAATTTTAAATTTCATATCTGGAAAATGTATAATGTTACTCTTAAGAAAGGAGGTAATATTTCTGATTTGGGAGTTAGATGTTCTGGATAACTAGATTCCTATATTTTCATGAATCATTCTAAGTAAATTGCATGTTAATATTCCTTTAAATATAAAGCAAGTGTTTTGATTAGATAAAATGCAAGGACTTCTTTTACCTTGAATTATATCATCCAAAGATCAGTTATAGATAATTGACATATAGTCAGATAAATTGGTTATTTACTGAAAATTCCTAAATTTGAAAATGTATAACCAAAATGTCTCTAATATTTTCTACTCATCAAGTATATTGTTGCTGTTAGGTGCTGTATAGTCAATTCCAACTCATAGTAACCTTATACATAACTGAGTGAAACACAACCTGATCCTGCACCATCCTCACAGTCAGTGTTAAACTTGAGGCCACTGCTGCCGATACTATGCCAGTCCATCTCATTGAGAGTTTTCCTCTTTTTTCACAGACCCTTCACTTTACCTAACGTGATGCCCTTTTCCAGAGACTGGTCCCTCCTGGGAACATGTCCAAAGTATAAGAGAGGAAGTCTCACCTTAGATAACGGAATTTTCTGACTCCAGAAATCTAGAAATGTTCAAGTACTACACTCAGTGATTGAACTCAAAGTCGCTTTTTAAAAACCTGGGATCTTAAAACCTCATGAGTGACCATCTAAGGTACAACTATTGATCTCTTCATGTGTGGAAGAAATAAGAATGCTGAAAATTGAAAATACTTAAAACCAATTAGTCCAGTGAACTAATGGAACACATGAACATCAGGCTTCATGACTCTGAGAATGGAAGAAATAGCTGGTGCCCGGCTATAACTGTCACTGCTCTGAAAGGTATCACATTAGAAGGTCCTGGATAGAGCAGGAAAAAATGTGGAACAAAACTCAAAATTATATATATAATATAAAGGCCAGGGTTACTGGCCATAAAGAGACTGGAGAAACTTGAGACTATGGCCCTCAACCACCTTTCAGGTTTGGATTGGAACTCATCCTCAAGGCCCACTTTTAAGCCATACGGTAGACAGTTATATAGTGGGGACAACAACACTAACTAGTAAATTATACCCACCATGGAATGGTCAATCATTCAAGATCAAAAGAGCAGCATTTACCTAAGGAGAAAGTTCAGAAGAGTTGTGAAGGAGGGTGCAGTGGAGATAGAGTCACAGTGAAGAAGTGGACTAACTGTTATTATACTGAAATGAAAGTATATGATTTGTTGAATGTAAAAATAACAGTCTGCTCTGTAGACCTTCACTCAATTCACAAAACAAAATTTCAAAAACAACAACAAAATTTAATGTGTACATAAATGGTGCCATACATTGATAAAAGAGCTTTTCTTTACTCCAATAAGACAATGTCAGTAATAGATGTTTACAAAATCCCTTTAAAAAATAATTTTTGATGTCTGAAGTTAACTGAAAAAAAAAAAAAAAAAACAACATTAGGGATAAATGACCTAAAAGAAGAGGTGGAAAATGACGTAAAGGTTTATTCATATTGTATCTTTGAGTCTGTCATGTCCTAGAAATTTTTCTCCTTTGAAGTTGCATTCTATTAAGCAAATATACTCAAGGTACAAGGAGACCTTTATGATTACCTACAAGTAACATAAATAACAGTCAGTCTGTACCTATTACAGAATTAAATATTTGCCCCCAATTGTTTAGTTCCATATCCTAGTGACCAATGTTTCTTAGAATTAGGTCATATATTGTGTCCAGTCATCCATTATTCAAGACATTAAGCTGACCTCCAGTGAAAACTAGAATCGTATTAAATATTTCAATTTACTGAGACACCTTGAAAAATTTAAGAATCCGTTTCCATTCTCACCTGGGAAAACATCCAGTTGTATGTGTCTGAGCCAGTTCTGTCAGCTGAAAGTACAAAATGCCAAAATGTGGAAAGGACAAAATAACTTCAGTTTATTACAGATCAATGCTAGGAAATCACAAATCACAGTTACATTCAGCATCAGACAGGACCAGGACTAGCAGTCAGAGAAAATATTTGAGAATAAGGACAGATTGGTTTGCAATCTTGTGGTCTGTGTCATTGTGTGGAAAGTTGTGAATGGCCACAGTTTCTAGGACCAAAGTGCCTGTGAGTGGACTCACCTATATTGGCTCTTAAATATATGGTGTGTGTTTGGTTCAAACCAAAATAATAGATTGGATGATAGATCATCTTTCTGTTTTCCTGTAGTGTCTTCTAAGCTTGCTTAGTGTGGGCTGCAAAATTGACACTTTTCCTCCTAGAAATTCAAACAAAGAGGAAAAAAGAGCAGTTACACAATTCAAGAATCCTTAGAAAATAAAGCAAAATGTTCTTTTTCTCTCCCTAAGAGAAACAAGTGTATATATAGTACTAAAAGCATAAAAAGGACATTGACAACAGTCTTTAGTAAATGGAAGGCAGAATTACAAAGACCTGTTTTATATAACACACCGCTACTCTTTCTTTACTCTTAAACGAATTTGTGATTTTTAGTAGTTAGCATTTTTGTTTTAATTCTCACAGGGAACACTATACCTGGGTTACATTTGGGACTTCCCTCCAGACTATAAGCTACTTTAGATCACGAAGAATGTCTAATTGTTTCATCATTAAATAGCTTTGTAACTACAGCCAAGTTATTACCCTGTTTTGCACATTTTGTGAAATTGATCAATGTACATATAAACAGCCATTTTATAAAATCATAAAACATTGTTTATTTTTATAGCTGAATGACATGAGAACATTTTTAAAGTCACTATAGAGATTTAAAGTGTCTCTTCTAACATCCATTTTGATCTTTTCCTTCCTTCTTGTCTAAATTCTCTAAATTCAGGTGGAATATATTCAAGGAATATTTTGGCTCTTCTGGACTTGTTTTCATTTTTTTTCAGCTTAAGTATGAATTTGCATATGAGCAATTGATGGTCTGTTCCACAATCTGGCCCTAGCCTTGTGTAGGCTGATAATATGGAGCTTTTCCACTTTCTCTTTCTGCAGTAGTAGTCAATTTGATTTCTGTGTACTCCATCGGGTGAGTTCCATGTGTATTATTGTCTCTTATGCTGTCTAGAAGGTATTTGAAATTAACAAATCATTGGTTTTGCAGATTTCTATCATGAGATCTCCAGCATAATTTCTATCACCAAGGCCATGTTTTCCAACTAATAATCCTACCTCTTTGTTCCCAACCTTTGAATTGCAATCACCAGTAATGATCAATGCATCTTGATTGCAAGTTGGTAGAATTCTTCTATTTCATCCTCATTTCCTTTAGTGGTTGGTACGTAAATTTGAATAATAGTGGTAATAACTGGTCTTCCCTGTAGGCACATGGATGTTATCCTATCAAAGACAACATTGTACCTCATGACTGATCTGTATATGTTTTTTTTAACGATGAATGCAACACCATTCCTCTTCAATGTGTCATTCCCAGCATAGTAAACCATGTCCAATGGATCTTGGCTGAAAGCAGAGACTATAAGAAAGATGTTTACCTGTGATTTATTGACTATGTAAAGGATTTTGAATGTGTATATCATGAGAAGCTATGGATAACATTGTGAAGTATGAGTATTCTGGAACACTTAATTGTGCTCATGAGGAATCTGTACATGGACCAAGAGGCAGTTGTT
>NW_006408576.1:14129695-14134834 GCF_000296735.1 Chrysochloris asiatica
TGTAACCATGGCAATGAAACAAAATATGATAGGATGAATGTAAAGCTAAGGTTCTCCCATGTAAACTATTACATAATTCACAATAAAAACTTAAAAAAACAAAAACAAAAATACACACTAGGTTCATTTTGAAAACAGTACAATCAGTTGACATTTAATCAGTTCTAACCCATGATGATCCCATCTGTGTCATAGTAGAATTGTGCTCCATAGGGCTTTCAATGGCTAATTTTTCAGAATTAACTTGCCACATCTTTCTTCTGTGTAAATAGACTTCAACTTGTACTTTTCAGTTAGAAAATGGGCACATTAGCCATTTGTGTAACCCAAGGTCTCAGCATATATAAAGGGCTAGTAAAATATGAATGATAATTATTATTTCTATTACAGAAAATAGTCTACAGCTTACACAAA
Source organism: Chrysochloris asiatica (assembly GCF_000296735.1). Classification (NCBI taxonomy): domain Eukaryota; kingdom Metazoa; phylum Chordata; class Mammalia; order Afrosoricida; family Chrysochloridae; genus Chrysochloris; species Chrysochloris asiatica. Next base: position 14,130,110 of record NW_006408576.1, read on the forward strand.
AATTGTTTATGGAATATCAGAGAATTTTAAGACTGTGAAGTTTGAAATTTTGAAAGAACAGCTACTTCAATTAAATCCTCTACACTTTCACAAGGAGCCACATGGCGCTAGCTCGCTAATCTTTTAATATTTGAAGTTTTTGTGCCCTGGAATCTATGAAAAGTCAGGGAATAAAAAGAACCTCAGTGATCTAAATTCTTTGTTTCCAGAATTATTCTAAAACCAGCTGGTAGGTATTAGTTGGGATTGTCAGTGACTCCTTCAGTTAGAGGTGTTTGGCATACTAATTATTAGTATGCAATTTTGTAGCTTAAAAGAGACAGAGAGTCCTTTCCTAATTTCTTCTTCTTCAAATCCTGTATAAACTTCTATATGACCAAAATATTTCCAGTTTACTATCCAAAAATGCTTTTTTTTAATCTATCAGTTTTTGTTTTTTGTTTGATTGTTTTTAGTATTTATTTCACATTACAAAAATTTATAGAGAAAGCCTTGAAAAAAAAAAAAAAGCTCTAGTTCCTTATGTAGTTCACAAACCAGTTGTCATCAAGTCTACTCCAACACATGAAGCCCTCACTTCACTCAGAACAGAACTGTGCTTCACAAGGTTTTCAACGGCTGGTTTTCCCGATGTAAATTGCCATGCCTGTCTTCCAAGGAGTCTCTGGGTATAATCTAGCCTCCAGTCTTTCTTATAGAGCTTAGTACATTAATGATTTACATTCTCTAGAGATTCTGCATAGTTCACAAGATACTATCAAAACTGAATCATGTTGTATCTAAACTGTGTCATGTAAAAGTTATAACAAGATGGTACTATCATTATTTTCTTAATAAGAAATTATCTTTGAAGTGTTAAATGAATTCCCAAAGGTAATTTTGTAAGAAGATAGTCTCATGTCTAAGGAAATTTCTATTTATCCTTACAAACATTTAAAGGCATCCCGAACCAATAAAGAGCTTCCCATGGCATCATGAGTCATGTGATGTGAATGTGATATGCTTGCATTTTTCATCTCAGGTATAGCAAGAAGTTACACTTTTATAGCTTAATCTGCCTTTTCCCTTTCTGAAAGCAGACTCCAGAGAGGAAGCAACTTGCTATATAACCACCTAACCAATAGACAGCAGCCAAAGAAGAATGATTTTGTTAGTTCAGAATAATTAAATAACTGATTTATTTATTTTTATGGTACCATTCAGTTGCATTTTCCAGTTTCATTTAAAGAGCATGCCATTCAGAAGCCACCTAATTGCTGCCACCTCTGTTTGGGGACTAATGCATGTGTCTCCTCAGAGCACTTAGAGCTGGTTCTCATTCTCATTTCTTGTCTGGGCTGAGACAATGCTGCAGCCACGTCTCCATCTGCTAAAGCATCAGTTTGACGTCCATTCTTCTAAGTTTCTACTCTCAGGGGCTTTCTGAACAGAATTGCATAAGCCTATTCAGAGTTTTTTTTTAATTAAATTAAATATTGGCTGTTTCTGTAGTCAATTGTTTTCTCTTGCACCAAGAGGGTTCTTATGAAATTGTATCTTCCTAAAATATAGGTGTTTTTGTTTTTGTTTGTAATTGTTCCATTATCACATTCTTTGATGAAGCTAACTGGTAGGAATTAGTTTGGTCATCTACAATTGATTTAATAATATTTCTCTTGCTTAGCCTATAATGTTTGTGTGTGTCATGTCTTCCTATGCCTAAACTGTGAATTCCCTTTCAGAATAACTGCTCTCATTATGTACATTATATACAAATGTTAAGTGCCAGTGAGTTGGTTCCAACTCATAGTGATCTTGTTTGGGGTTTTCAAGGAGCAGTTGGCAGGTTTTAACTATTGATCTTGTTGTTAGCAGTTCTGTGCTTAAACTACAGCACCACACCAGGTCTCTATATTATTGTAGATGCATATAAATAAAGGAGACTTTGAAAAGTTTGTGGAGAAATAAAATCGAATGAGAATGAAATTTTCTCATGAACTTTTGAGGTCCCCTCCTATCATTACATACTTGCATACATGCCTTTGAGGTCCTGGTGTAGTGCTGTGGGCGAATGTGCTGGACTGCAAAGCCATTTAAACCACAAGGTCAGTGGTTCAAGCTCACCAGCTACTCCTTGGAAACCCTAACAGGGTTGCTATGGTTCGTAAATGATAGCACATAACAACAACAACAATATATGCCTTTAACTTATTATCATTGCCATCAGCATTTTTATCTGTAAGGGCTTATTAAATTTTCTAGCAACAAGGTGTAGGTAATTAATTTTAAAATGTAGAATGATCCCATTTTCCTTAAGATGAAGTTAGTTGAGAGCATGTAATCACATGTAATATGTCAGGATGTTAAAGTTGGACTACCACTTACTAGCTGGACAACTCCAGGCTTCTGCGTGCCTCATTTACCTTATCTGGAGAAAGGTAACAGCAATAATCACTAAATAATAGGGTTGTTCAGAGGATTAAATGAGTTAATTTGAATAAAACACTTGTTTAGTGGGTACCCCATTATAAATGTTATAAAAGTGTTTCTTAAATAAGAAAATTAAGTAAAAAATAAATGTTCTGAAGATGAGACAAGTATATTTCATTTAACCTCAGTGCAATCTATTAATTGCTAGAGTGTGTATTAAGTTCGACAGGTATTAAAGGGAGAAATAACTGACAGAATTGAGTAATAAAAAGGAGTCTCAATGATGTGCGGGGAGGAATCTGTGATGGTGGGATATCCCTTCCTAGTAAATCATACCTGGGGGTGCAGGGTGACTAGGTAATAAGGACCTGAATAAATAAGGAGAAATATGGCTGGGCAAGTGAACAGGCTTTTCTTGCTATGATAGGAAGTCAGACTCCATGTTCATCTTTCAATGACAGACTCTTTTTTTAGAATTTCAGTTTTAATATTTGAAGTCCAATGGGAAATGATTACTTGATTTGTGTTTCCTCTAAAAATGGATTTCACTGAAGATAATGCTGGCATTCCCAAAAGGCTGCATGTCTGTAAATATCTGGCAATTCTATTCTTGAATATTGACATATGTCCATGTTCTCAGAGTAATGATTTTATAATCTGAATGAAAATAATGGAGGCCAGCATGTGACCCAAAAGGTACTAGTCCATTGGGTTTAACAATGTTTGACACCCAAGTATAGAGGCCCAACTGGTCTCAGAAATCAAATATCTTCCTCCAAATGAGTGTTTATGAGCCTGTGATTCAAGCACTGGCAGACTCTGTGATTTCCTTTTCAGGGGGTGCCCATCTAGAAGAAAGGAAACGCTTCTGTACTTCCCTTGAAAAGGCTACAGGTAGACATGAAACAATGGCTACTGTTTCGTGTAATTGTTTCTTAAATAAGTGCTCCCTTGATTAGAAAAGTGATGATTTTATTTCATTTTATTTTTAGAAGAAAAAAAAAATCACTGAGCACTGGATACCGAGGACAGCTGGAGTGCGTGGGACGTGGGACGCTATTTTTTCCTTGCTGCTTTGGGAACCAAGCAGATGGGTGGCTACTTGATTACATCAGGGGCCATGTATGGTATAGTCCAGGTGTTGACCACGTGAACACATTTACTATGGGCAAAGAGGAGAGTTTCCCCTTCTGTTTTTCATGTCCCTTAGGTCTCCAGCTTTCTTAAATTGTGTTCCTGGGCTGCTGAAAGCACATCTGTCTACTTCTCTAGGAAATATGCAGGCACGGATGCTCTGTGGTAAAAGAACTCCCAAGCCCTTTTTGTAAAACATACAAAGAGAGTGCAGCATTCAAGTAACTTTAGCAGATTACAGAAGCAGTGCAGTATCCTTTCTTGCTAGATTGCCAGGAAAGAGCAAAACAGAGGTCTCCGAAGAACTTAGTGCACAGAAAAGGATAAGAATTAAGACTCCTGAAATTGTGATGGCAGGGTTGAGATGATTCATTTCTCTGCTGTGATGGGAAGCACTTTATATGCATATTACCACTTCACAGTTTTCAAAGAATTCACTTTATACGTCAAAAATGTGATTTCATATACTCAGATAAATAACAATTATTGGGGCTCAGTTTTAACTTATTTTCTCTCAAGACAATCAATCAATTCTTCATGCATAGTTTGACAATTCAGACTTGATAAGATCTGAAGCACAACTCCTGCCCCATAGTAAAATCATTTAAGAATGTGTAAGTGACAAGGGCACAGTGCAGTGAACAAATATAAGAGAACTTGGGCTCTTGTCCTAGCCATCCCTCTTTCGTTCTCTGATCCACAGTCAACTCATCTTTCAAAGGGAGATAATACTTCCCTCTAGCTACATCCCAAGGGAGTCCTGCTGTGGTGCTGTGGGCTAATACATCAGACAGCAAAGTTATTTGAACTGCAAGACTCATGGTTCAAGCTCACCAGCTGCTCCGTGGAAACCCTATACAGTGTCGCTATGGGTAGGAATCGACTTGACTGCACAGCAGTTAACAACAATCTACATCCTAACCTTTGTTTGCATCAAGTGAAATTATATATGAGAAACTTCCTTGTAAATTATAACAATTTAGGAAAAGTTTTAGGAATGTTATTAATATTAATAGTTGTTGTTGTTAGGGTGCCATCAAGTTGGTACCTACTCATAGCAACCTTATGCACACCAGAACAAAACACTGCCCAATCCTGGGCCAACCTGACTACTGTTGCCACGCTTGAGTCCATCGATGCTGCCACTTGACCAATCCATCTCATTGGGGATCTTACTCTTTT
>NW_006408576.1:14135649-14137018 GCF_000296735.1 Chrysochloris asiatica
CCAAGCCATGGTATTTTCAATAACCTCATATGCATGTGAAAGCTGGACAGTGAATAAGAAAGACTGTAGAAGAATTAAATTATAGTGTTGGAGGAGAATATTGAAAGTATTATGGGCTTCCAAAAGATCAAACAAATCTGTGTTGGAAGAAGTGAAGCCAGAGTGCTACTTGGAGGTCAGGATGGCCAAATGTTGTCTCTCGGACTTTGGACATATTGTGAGGAGAGACCAGTCTCTGGAGAAGGATATCACGTTTAGTAAGGTGGAGTGTCAGAGATAAAGAAAGAGGAAGACCCCCCCAGTGAAATGGAATGGCCAAGGGGCAGAATCAGTGGGCTCAGGCATGGCAACAATTGTGAGGATGGCCCAGAGCTGGGCAATGTTTCGTTCTGTGGTACATAGGATTACTATAAGTTGGTACCAACTTGATGGCACCTAACAACAGCAACAACAAAAGATCTAAAGTACATGTAAGAGATTGTTGAAATGACAAATGATTTGTTACCTATATGCAAGATATCTTCAAAAAATTAATGGGAAAATAAAATGAAAAGATATTGGATTTCCGCCCCCCCCCCCACACCCAATTTTTGAAGTCCCTCATTTGTGACACAGTAAAAAAACGAAATTATTTTTTAGAAATGCATATTCATGTAGTATTTTTTTATATTGCATTACATTTCCCCCCATTATTCTTTATTTGACTGTTTATACTGCAAATTAGTTAACCATTCAACAGTTAGTACATAGTGTGTTCCAGGACATTGGTTGCATTCCCCACGATGAGTCAACACTCTTTCTATTCCACCTCATTATTGCTGTTAAGTGCTGTCAAGTCAGTTCTGACCCATAGTGACCCAGTATAGGGTATCCTAGAGCAACTGGTGTACTTGAACCACTGTCCTAGCGATTCAAGCCGACTTGCAGTCCAGCACATTAACACATAGCACCACACCAGGACTCCATTTCTAGAAGTCATCAGTTTTTTCCCCTGTGTATAAGTCTTTTCTTTCTCCTTATATTTTTCTTTTATAATAGCACCTTCATACAATGTTAGTTCTTTTGTAATTGACTTATTTCTCTCAGAATAATGACATCCAAATTCATCCATGTTGTAAGATGCTTCACAGATTCATCTTTATTCTTCATTTCTGTGTGGTTTTCTATTGTGTGTATACACCACACATCCATTCATCTGTTGATGAACATTTAGGTTGTTGCCATTGTTTTCTTTTGTGAATAATATACTTCAATGAACATTGTCTATTTAAAACATCATATATATATATATATAATGCTATAAAGTGTTCAAGAGCAAAGATGTCAGTTTGAGGACTAAGGTGCACCTGACCCAAGCCTCATATATATG
>NW_006408576.1:14144683-14149311 GCF_000296735.1 Chrysochloris asiatica
GGTGAGGATTTTTGTTTTCTTGACATTGAGATGTAATCCATACTGAAGGCTGTGCTCTTTGATCTTCACCAGCAAATATTTTAAGTCCTCTTCACTTTCAGCAAGCAAGGTTGTATCATCTCTATATATCACAGGCTGTTAATGAGTCTTCCTCCAATCCTGATGCCACGTTTTTCTTCATATAATCCAGCTTCTCGGATGATTTGCTCAGCACACAGGTTTAATAAGTATGGTGAAAGAATAAAACCTTGTCGCACACCTTTTAAATTTTAAATCGTTCAGTGTTCCCATGTTCTATTTGGTTAGTCTAATGCTGACATGTTGTTGCTGTTGGGTGCCATCACGTCAATTCCAACTCACAGTGACCTCATGTGACACAGTAGTAATGTCCCACAGGTATTCCTTGGCTGTAGTTTTTAAATAAATAGATGTCTAAGTGTTTCTCCTTAGGAGCTGCTGGGTGAATTTGAACCAACCTTTGGCTTAGAAACAGAATCAAACTGTTATTCCATCAGGGCTCCTTAAAGATGACACACTCTGAAGCATATTAAGATTTTATATTGAATCTTTTTCAAACAACAAATCTAAATTTCCTGAAGATCTGATTTCTTTGTGAAAGTGTTATCACTTCAATTGTATCTCCTTTAACATGTCTCTTACTAAGAATTTTGACAAAACCATTTTAGACAGAATTCTGCTTCTATGATACCTTATGTATGCATTACTTTATCATCTCTTATATTCTCTTATTTAAGCCACACAGCATCCTATGAAGCAGGTACCACCATTGTAATTGTATCTTTGTTAGATATTAGTGGTTCAATAGCAGAATTCTTTCCTTCCATGTGGGAGAGTCAAGAAGCCTCAAGTGCAACCAACAATGTGTCAGTGGAAGGTTTGGTGTTGCTGTGTGGTGTACTGGTTTGAAAACCAGCTAAAGAAAATCCTATAGATCACAAATACCTGTGCTATAGTCACTTTTGAGGATGGCAGCTGATCTTTCTGCTATTTCCTGGGTCACCATGACATGACAGCTAACTCACTGGCAGCTAACAACATTGTATTGTTGAGGAACCAATACTTAGGGACTTAGCGATTCTCTAAGAACTCCTCATAAGAAAAACAACAACACCTAGAAACAGAGAGAACCAGAATTTGAACCCCATGTCATCAGAGTACAAGCCTGATACATTCTCTCTTTTTGGTCTCATAAGATTTCTTCTCTGACTTCCCCAGAGTCCCTGTGGGAAGGTGACTTGAATCCAGTTTTGAGTTTCTGTAGAAACTTCTTCAGTACAAGGCAGGTACTCCGGGGTGGGTGCAGACTTGATTTTACAAGTACATCTGTTCTGTTTATTTTTGCTTCTTTGCAGTATTATCAACTTCTGCTCCATATGGGTGATCCATATTGTGCCTTGGTAAAATGATACCACATTATGCTTTTATGCCTTTATCATCAAACACTACTCATGAAAAAAAATCACCAGGTTTGCCTAGGTTCATCTGTTCAATTTATTTTTCCCAAACTTTATTTTGAATAAAACACCTACGGTAAATGTGATTTATGTAAATGAATAAAACAAAACTGTTATATAAGCTTTTTTGACATCATTCAGTCCCATTCTGTCAGGGCGCCACTATATAAAATCCTCTGGCAGCATGTTTTCCATAGGATTATATTATTTCTGAAATCGAAGAGCTGAAGAGATAAAACTATAATATACTTTCAGAAGCTTTAATTTAATTTTTTTTTCTTCTCTCCCCAAGCTTCCCATATGGAGGAACTCCAATATTTTAAAAGAAGCTTTTACTTATAAGAATCTTTCAGCACTATTCCAAGTGCCTGTAGCTATTCCTCTCTCTCATACTCGATGCATTTCTCTATTTTTCTCACACATTGCTCCCTGGTTTTATTTAAAGAATGGCAATCCATCTTTCATTTTTCCCCCTTTATTGTTATAGTTTCTTGCTTTCTACCCCCTGGGACTCTGGATGGAAAATTTTCATTTTCTGAGCTTGTGCTAGGGGCTAAATACTGTGAAGTGGATTTACACACTTTATCTCACTTATTCCACACAACAAGTAGCTCTGGGAGGCGTTCTTATCTCCATTGGGCAGATGGGAAATGGAGGCTCAGAAAGCCGAAGGCCTTGACAGGGCACAGCTCAAGACTTACTGTCATGCCAATGAACTTGTGGGACTCTAGGTTGACTCAGGAAGCCAACTAAGATAAATGGCTTTGCACTTACTCTCCCCTGGACAGACACCATGTGTAGCTGATGCCAAAAGTAAGCAGACCCATTAATTCTGGCAAATAGCAATCCTATAGAAGAGAGCATAACTACCTCATGGGGTTTCTAGGTTATAATCTGTGCAGAAGCAGACAGCCACATCTTTCTCCTGTGGAATAGTCAGTGTGCTTGAACTGCTGACCTTTTGATTAACAGCTGAGCACTTAACCACTGTGACACAAGAGCTACTATTAAATTGGCAGTGCTGCCTGTTACTGGAGTCTTGGGTCTGGCTATAGATCCCCACAAGGGAGAACTGTATCCTTAAACTGCTCCCAAGGCTTTTAAGATCATTCTATGCAAGCCCCTTCATTGTACACAGTGAGAAAACTCAGTCTTAGATAGGTCATGACTTAACAAAGTGACATATCTATCAATGGTGGTTGTTGTTGTTAAGTGCCATCAAGTCAGTTCTGACTCATAGCAACCTGTATAGGATTTCCTAGGAGCAGCTTGTGGGTTTGAACTGCTGACTTTGTGATTCACAGTCCAGTGCTAAACCACAGTGCCACACCAGAAATCAAATGGCAAGGGCATCAATAATGAGATCTTTGAGCTTTGTACCAGAATTCATTTTCTCTAATCTGAGACTGAATCTAAAACCTACACAGTACCCTCACAATGAAGATAAAAATCATTCATTAACTTTCTAAGTATTCATACATAAGATCTTTTTAAAGCATGCTGTTGTTATTAGGTGCTGTCGAGTCAGTTCCAACTCATACTGAACTTATGCACAACACTGTCCAGTCCTACACTATCCTCACAATTGTGGTTAAAGCTTGAGCCCACTGCTACTGCCACTGTGCCAATCCATCCTATTGTGGGGGTCTGCCTCTTTTTTGCCAACCCTCCATTTTACCTAGCATGATGTCTTTCTCCAGTGACTAGTCCTTCCTGATAATATGACTGAAATATGAGAGATGAAGTATTGTTAGCCTGGCTCCAAAGGAGCATTCTGGCTGTACAGCATGTACATTATAGCAAATGAAGTATTAATATTTGCAGTAGAGATAATGCATGTGAAAAAGTATGTAAATCATAAAACATTAATATGGGTGCATATATAGGGTCAATATGAGTTGGAACCAGCTCTATGGCACTTAACAGCAACAACATGGCAATGTAGGATAAGCACTAGACTATGAACCACTAGCTACTCCTCAGAAATTCTGTATAGTGTTGCTATGAGTTGGAATTGACTTAACAACAACAACAACAATATGGGTGTAGGGATCCCTGGGGGCACAGTGGATTAAGTGTTGAGCTGCTAACCACAAATGGTTCAAAACCACTGGCTGTTCAGCAGGAGAACTATGAAGACGTCTGCTTCCATAAAAGTTTACAGTCTTAAAACCCCAAATAGAGCAGTACTACTCTCTCATATTTCAGACGTATTGTCAGGAAGGACTAGTCACTGGAGAAGAATATCATGTTTGGTAAAGTGGAGGGTCAGAGAGAAAGAGGAAGACCCCCGGAAAGAAGGATTGGGACAGTGGCAACATCAATGGGCTCAAATGTAGCAACAGTTGTGAGATTGGTCCAGGACTGTGCAGTATTTAGTTCTGTTGTGCATAGGGTCGCTATGAGTCTGTCCCGACTCAATGGCACCTAACAACAACAACACTATTCTATAAGGAACTCTGATAGCATAATGATTATGAGTTGGGTTGTTAACCCTCAAGGTCAGCAGTTTGAAGCTGCCAGATGTTCCATGGGAAAGATGAAGTTTTCTGCTCCCCTTGGAAACCCTATGCAGGGTTGCTATGAGTCAGAACTGATTCCACATCACACCACCACCAGCATCACTACTCTATTCTGTATGGTAACTGAGCCAGGATTCTCATAGATCTGGCTGCTAAGATGTAGCTATCCCCCTTGAAGAGATAAAGTATAATGCAATCACCTCTGTGATGATATCTGCAATGAACAGATAATCAATTGAAAGGAAATTTCCTCGGGGCTGTGACCTGTTTTCAATATATTGGGCACTCTGGTAGAACTTGTTGCCTTCTGCTGGGCTTGGAAGGATCCATCTGACTCATCATCCAACCTCCAGTTTTTTGGACTTGAGCTAGTGGTTTGTTCTATTCACTGATGATCCTGAGAGTCCTCAGCAGCCTGCCATCTCACCCGCTTGACCTACCTGCCTGCCATCTAGCCTGCCAATCTTAGTTCATCAACCCTGAAGCTTAGTGAGTCAGAAGCCTCCAGTCTAACATAAACTTGAGTTGTGTCCACCTCTACAACTGTGTGAGCCATTTCCTTGCTATAAATTTCATTATATATATATATATATAATTTATACCAGTTTTGCATCTCTAGAGAACCCAGCCT
>NW_006408576.1:14149723-14150141 GCF_000296735.1 Chrysochloris asiatica
TGAAATCTTTCAAGAAAGTGAGGTGGCACAGGAGGCACTCACTCATCTCTTCCAAGAAATTTTGAAGATAACTATCTGGCCGAATGATTGGAAGAGAACCATATTTATGTCCATTCCAAAGACAGGTGACCCAATGAAATGTGGAAATCATCAGACAATCTCTTTGATATCTCATGAAAATAAAGTTTTGCTAAAGGTGATACAGAAATTGCTATAATCATACCTTGACAGAGAACTTCCAGAAGTTCAAGTTGTATTCAGAAGAGGCTGTGAAACGAGTATTGTATGAGTATTCTGGAACACTTAATTGTGCTCATAAGGAATCTGTATCTGGACCAAGAAGCAGTTGTTCAAACAGAACATAGGAACACTGAATATTTAAAAATTTTAAAAAGTGTGTGACAAGGTTGTATTCTTT
>NW_006408576.1:14150241-14158969 GCF_000296735.1 Chrysochloris asiatica
TTTATATATATATATATATATATATATAATTTATACCAGTTTTGCATCTCTAGAGAACCCAGCCTAAGACAGTCACTATGACTTAAAAATTAGGTTTGATTGGTGGGAATATGGGTGGATAATATATACATATGTGATATGTGTACAAAGTATATCTATATATCAATATCAATATGGTTGTTGTTGTTATTAAGTGGTGTTGAGTCAGTTCAAACCCATAGTGGCCCTGTATAGGGTTTCCAAGGAGCACCTGGTGGGTTTGAACTGCTGACCTTTGTCTTGCAGTCCAGCATTTATCCTACAGTGCCAACCAGGGTTCAATATATGAATTATATGATTGCATTTATATGACTATATAGATTATACATATATATATATATATATATATATATTCATATTTGCATGTATATTATTTTATGAACATAGATGCAATTCTTTTAGGAAAAATGTATCAAACTTAGTCTTTGCCTCATAAACAAATGTCAAGTGGTTGGGTGCCTTTTATCTTTGTTTTTATCCTTACTGTGAGTTCGGTCTAAAACCAAAATTTGAATCTGCATTACTGTTGGAATTTCTTGATTAGATGTGTCAATAATTCTTTAGATAATTTGATATATTTCAATTGCAACATTCAAACACTGAGTTCTTTAGCCCAGTGATTCTCTGTAGGATTACTCATCAGGAGATGCACTTCTACTATAGTAATTCCTGAGGCTATAAATCCCACAAAAGTTAATGAGAATGATACTTTCACTATTCTAGTTTCCCTAGTTCCAGGATAAAGTATAATGGCAACACTTAAAAGTCTCTTTACAGCAGAAACACAGAAAGTTATAGGGAAAGATTTCATCAGTAGAATAGTGCTAGGAAATTGGTTGGCCTTTACGGCATGAAATTAACTTAACTTGACAGACAGTCACAAGTACACTAGTTCCAATCTATATTGTATTTATCACATGGCAAAAACAGAGTGGCTAGCATGTGACAAATAGATTCAGTTACTGCCAAACAGATATTATGAGCATAACAATTCTGATTCTTATTTCATTTGTTCATAATTCATGCTCAATTTCAGTGTTTGCAAATCTGTTTTTTTTATTATTATTATTATAGAAACAGAGGTTCTATACTGCTTTTGTTTTCCTCTTTTTTGTCACAGTTCTACAGTAGTAAAAAGGGACGTGTTGCCATGCCTTGGTAATTATTGGTTAAGTGCTGTTGAGTCGCTTCTGACCCACAGTGACCCTGTACAGGATTTCCGAAGCTGTAAATCTTTACAGGAGCAGAAAGCCTCATCTTTCTCCCATGGAACAACTGGTATTTTCGAACTGCTAACCTTAAGGTTCACAGCCCAATTCATAACCACTACGCTACCAGAGATCCTTGCCTTGGTTTACAGTCCATTATTTAAAACTTCTTTGAGGGGGTCAAGTGGCACAAACCACAAAACTGGGACAGCACTTTTGTGTGTGGCATTCTGAAGGAAATCTGTACTCGATTGTGTTTGTCTCAATGAACTAGTTCTTACTAGTTTACAGTATGACATTCATGGCAAACGAATAATGTAAAATTGTTTCTTTTAAAATTGACATTTGCCATACTATTGCTATCTTGATATCAAATTGTTTTTTTGTTTTTGTTTTTTTTTGCCAATTTACAATCCAACACTTCACCAAGTTATTCTTCATTGCCCTGGAGAGTGAAATACTAAGCAATGGAATCATCTAAACTGTTTCTAACCGAAATGATTTTCAATTCCAAAAGTATGCCTTTGTAGAAAGTATGACTAGGAAAAAGCAGAGAAAAAATTCTGGGTTGTATAAATAACAACAATGACTCCTGTATGCATGACTGCTTTCACCTGTCCAAGGATCCTGTACATGACTCTTAAACACGTTGATGGGGGAATGTTGCTATTCCCATTTTATGGATGATAAAACAGTAGTTCTGAAAGGTAAAGCTTTCCCAACCTTTGATATTCTCACTCCTAAACCATTATTCTCTTTCCCATTCTTTCACATTTATTTTCCAGATTTGCATCAGATTTGTTGAAAGACTCATTCAGAGAGACCATTGGACTGGAATATTGTATGATATTCTCCCAGAGTGAATTGTCAAAGGCATTTGGGGCTATAAGTACCAACATGTAATGAGACAGAAGGAGGCATTAATGAGTAGGCTTTCCCTTACATGTTGTCTCTTAACAGGGAAGAACTGAGTCATGGTTTTTATTCTGGTGATACTTCAGTCCCTTTACAGACAGAAACAGTTCTCCAACAATTTGGAACAGGTAGAAGAGACCTGGTATTGCACCCTCACTCCCCTCAAAGTAAGTTAACAAATGGAAACATAAACTCTCAAATGGTTAGAATGTCATAGACCAGCACAGTATGATTTGGGGAATGTTATTTAACCTCTCTTGTATTTTTTTTTTTTTTTTTTCCTAAAAAATGAATATGACAGTACTTCACCTGCCACCTTCTTTTGGGCAATGTATAAGTTAACACACCAAGAAATGCCAGCACAATTACCAGAACTATGTAGTAATTTGAAGTTATATTGCTTTCATTCACTGATCCAAAACATACCTTGTTTGGTTTTGTCCCTTTAAATGAATGTTGGACAAAATTTCTCAGGCCACTGGTGACAGGTAGAGTCAGGACCAGTATCTGCTCTTGGTCCCCGTTCTCTTGTGCTTCATTGTATGTGAACTTTACTAATGTCCCTCTTTTACAATAACTGCACTTTCTATTTTGCCTTGAACAGACTTTAATCTTTATTTTTTAAATTTCCTACTTTCAATAATCTGTACATAGTGATATTTTCCCTCTTCAACCTCTTATCTTTAGAAACTTTCACTTTTTTATCAAATGCTCTGACAATTCTCTCTAGTTGCTTCTTTTTTATGGAATTCCAAATATTCATGTCTGCATTAGATAATAAATTATGGAAACTAGATATATAAAGCATCAGTTTTTATATTTGCTCCACTTATGAAGATGAATAAATCAGATTCTTATACCCTTAATCAAGTAGTATAGGTAACACTCTCTGAAATGTCATGCTGTAAAATATCAAAATAAATAAACAGGCTCATTTTGGCTTATTGCACAATTTCACTTTATTCATTTCATGAAAGGATAGTGCTCAGTGAAGTGTGGAGGTTTACCTTGGCAAGAAAGTAATTATATATACAACAGAGCAACTAGGACACTCCTGGTGCTGCAAGGAAGGCCTTTTCCTCCATTTAAAGGAGAATTTCAAATGGTCACAGCTCAAAGAGTAGAAGTGTGTTTCCTCTTCGTAATTTGAACTTTGCTTCTATTTTGGGAGATCATAAAATCTTCTGTTCTGTTTCTGAGGTGTGTGTAAAATGAGCTCTCTTATCTGTTCTGCCTGCCTGGTATAGATAATTCAGTGACAGAATAGAAAGTGTCCTTGTGTGATTTCTACCAAGTTGCCTTTGCAAGTACAGCATGTGATTTCATAGACTCTTTATTTTTTATTAGAAGTTGCTGAATTTGAATTAGCTACAAACCCTCTTTTTAATACACTACATCTAAAATGTTTAAATCCATAGCATTGGTGGAACTGCACATTGTGTCTGAGGACAAGAGCTAGCAACATTCCATACGGTGTTATCAGAAGCTTTAAATAGGTATTGAATTTGAAGATAGAGTGTGTGATGAAAGAAAGTCAGATCCCAGAAGGTTATTTAGCTTTCAATTCTGAGGGACCTGTCATTGCTTGCTTCTGTAAACTTACCTAATGTGATTTATCTGATCCATTTCAATGCAAGGGAACAAAATGGTTCCTATTTAGAAACCAATGCAGAAACAGCAGCAGTACACTTGCAAGTCTGCTGTTGCTTAAATATCTAGTCTAAGCACTTTTTTAAATTAGCACTTTAATCTTGTTAGTGGTCTGTAAATGAGAACCCTTCTAAGCAATTAGATGTTCACAAATAAGGCCATTTCCTATGGACTGATACTATTTAGACGACTAAAGCTATCTTGCTAAGGAAGATTGCCTCTGTATAAGAATTTTAACAGATTTCCAAATATACCAGCGACTTCATTTTAAAGCACAAAGTTTGTGATTCAATCTCACTATTTTGTGACTATCATGTCACTGCTCATGCATGACTTCTGTTCTCTTCTACTTGCCTTCCTTCCCATGCTCTCTCTCACTGTCTGCGAGCCCTGAAGTCCAGAAGAAGAGACATTTTTAAGCACATCCCGGAGATATTTAGTAGCCAGGGCTTCATTTGCATACTACTACTGCAGAGAATATTTCTGCAGCTGACATGACTAAAGAAAAATGAGAGGGTGAAAGTAATATGTTTTTATTCTTTCCTAGCACTCAAGTCCTGATGTGGTGTTGCCACTAAAACCACCAGCCACTCTTTGGAAACCCTATACAGGGTCAATATAGATCAGAATTAACTCGATGGCACTTAACAACAAGAAACACTAGAGTGGAGTCTTGAGATGATGATACAAATGTTTAATGAACCTTCTGCTATTTGAAAGTTTGGTGGCTTGGGTCTATTCAAAGGTGTCTAAAAAGAAAGGCCTGATAATCTACTTCAGAAAAATCGGCCACTGAACATCCTATGAGAACAGTTCTATTCTGACATATCTAGGGTCACCATGAGTTGAACTGGACCCTGTGGCAAACTGGACTGGTTACATTATGGTGTCCCTGTCTTCCTGTCCTCTTTGTTCCTATTACTGTATTACCACCCCTATTATATAATTAAGTAGAAAATTGTTATTGATGTGTCTAATTAATCAGGAGTCATGTCAGTTAAAATTATATCATGTACCTGACCTCCCATCCTCTCATTTACTTTTTATTAAGTAAATCAGCTATTTCCTTAAACTCAATAGTTAACAGGCATTCAGCCAGAAAAGGTAGGTATCAATGTGCAGCCAAAACCCCCGTTAAGAAATAACTTATTGTCACAGGTGCTGAAAAAACCATCTAGCTATTGAGCCCTGCACAAAGTCACTTCTATTCCCTAAACATTGGGCATATAAAAGGCTGGGATTGTGAAACTGCAGTAGCTCCTATGGGCCATTCTCACTCCAAATTGCTTCTACAATCGATAGTGAAGGCTGTTGTGAAATCTGTACTACAGCTAGCTTCTTCCATCACAGAAGTGGACCTGATCCCAAGGGTGCTCCCTACTGAAGTGCCTACACCTAAAACTCCATCTCAGAGTTGGCTTCCTGCAGAACCCATTTTGCAACACAGAACAATGTCTGATCATTGCCTTTAGAGGTTCTAGATCAGTGTAATAAATAAGTATGTACAGAGTGCAATAAGTTCATACAAAGAAGTACAGGTAGGGGACTATATGAACCAATGGTACTAATGTACGTATGGACAGGAATGAGGCCAGAGAGGACTTCAGAGAGAAAGTGGTTAAAATGTGTTTTGAGGAATGAGGAAAAGCCTAATATTAAATGAATAACAGAAGATAAGGGATAAACTATTGCTGACTAAATGAAAATATTAAAGATTCAGAGATGACAATATTTTAAGGTATGTGGAGATGGTAGAGAAAATAGTAAGTAGATGAGTTTGAATTGTTAAATAGAAAACCATGTAAAATTATGTGAGATCAAGTTATGAAAGTTGACTTTGTTCTGAAGTCCAGGATAGGAAAAAATAGGCATTGATCTGTTGTAAAGTAAAATGTTGGTCAGAATCCAAATCTATACAACTGAAAGAGGCAGTACTATTTTGATCAGATCACAGTAGAGAGCCTAGTTTTCTGTTCTCTTCCTTCAGAACACCAATGGACTTCTCGAACTCTGTAGACCATAGTTTTCAATCTAAAGCTAAAGAAATAATGCTGTTATTTAGGATTTTTAAGCATGGTATTTCCTAGATAGGATTGGAATTTTAGCGGAATTACAACTGGGCTAGGACTTTGAATGAGCAAGACTTAAAGATAGAGAGACCAGTTAGGAAACAACTACAATTTTCCTGGTAGACGGTATAGTCATGTTGGGCTAGAGAAGAGGTGATGTTCTGGAAATTGGTAATTAATTGATTATAGAAAATAACACAGGAGAGATGAATGTGACTACACAATTTGGTATGACTGAAGGTGTTATTTGATAGTAGGAATTAAGGGGAGAAAACAAGTGAAGGGTAGGGATGGAGTTGGCAAGTTTTCTGTAGAGGACTGAAGCCTCAACAACATATTTGGTTGTGGAGCCTGTGCCAACTGTTTACTTTTAGTTGTTTGTTTAATTTCTTCAGTACCCTAGTAGATCTTTCCAGGTGCTTGATTAAGCATTTGAAGGAAATGTGGTAGTCAGTTCCAAATCAGATGTGCTGAAATGGCTTTGGGATGGTAATCAGATCCTTTTCAATATCATGAAATAATTCAAGAAGAGTTGACCTTTTCTGAGCTCACCTTTGTCCCCTGTCCACAACATAATATTCTGACCATTGACTCAGCTATATATTTAGACATTTATGGGGAAGGAACGCATTCATTGATTGTAGATAGAATTCTACACAATAAATCCGGGTTTGTGTTAGATACACACAATTCTAATCCATCTAATCTATAGACTCCTCTTTGAGGATAAAAATATGGGATGTCCTCAGAGTTTCCATCCAAAATAATTACAAACAAGGACACCAATACATGTTACAGATAAACAAGAAAAAAGAAAATTCTCCTTCCCTCAATCCCTCATCCTTCTTTCTAAATGCTGAACAAAGTGATGCCAGTCAATGTGTGTTCAACATACACTTAAAGGTTCTACAACTAGTAAAACTAGCTTGAATCTGGTATTATGCGAGATAAGCTCTGGATCTTGATGATTTGAATTAAAATTTTATTCCACCCATTATGATTGGTCTTATAAGAAAGTAGGATTTTACTCAATGTCTTGATTTTCCATCACTCTCCAAGTCTGCTTAGTTGGGACCCTGACATCCTCTTATCTCTTGCCAGGTCATTGCTTGGTGATTTGAGAGTGGTTCTATGTATTCGCATATTATGGTTATCTCCCCCTAGATAATGGCCATGATTGGCCCTCTCATATGTCTTTCAAAAAAAATGTGTTTCTGCGTACTACAACTTTGCTACTCAAAGTGTGGTCTATGGCATCACCTGGTTCCTAAATTTGGTTGATTATCAGTGTGACTTGGGGAACATTCTATAAATATAGATTCCAAGGCTCCACATTAGTTGTATTGAATTTGCATGACAGATTGAGTTGAATTTGAATAATAATAGAAACTTTACAAGTGATTCTAAATCAGCCAAATTGTAGACCTAATAATTTGGATTGTTATTGTTGTTGTTAAGTGCCATTGACTCATAGTGACCCTGTATAGGATTTCTGAGGAATGGCTGGTGAGTGTGAACCTCTGACTTGAGGTTAAAATCAGCATTGCAGTGCAGTGCACTAATCTGTAGTGCCACATCAGGACTTGGATTTTTCTTAATTTCTTATTTTTTAATACTGTTTTATCTAAGTATATTTCTTAATACTGTTTTATCTAAGCCTAAGCAGCTCATCTGTCAGTTTGTTGTACTGTGGTGGCTTGTGGGTTGCTGTGATCCTGAAAGCTATACCACCGGTATTTTCAATACAGCAGGTTCACCCATGGTGGACAGGTTTCAGATGAGCTTCCAGACAAAGATAGACTAGGAAGAAAGAGTGACAAACTATTTCCAAATACTAAGTCACTGAAAAACTTATGAATAGCAGAAAAACACTGTCAGATATACTACCAGAAAATGAGCCCTTCAGGTCGGAAGGCACTCAAAATCCAACTGGGGAAGAGCTGCCTCCTCAAAGTAGAATTGACCGTGATGATACAAATGGAGTAAAGCCCATGGGAGAAAAGCCCACAGGACCTTCATTTGCTGATGGGGCACAACTCAAAATGAAGAGAAACAGCTGTAAACATCCACTGAAAATCGGAATATGGAATGTACGAGGGATGAATTGGGGAAAATTAGAAGTTGTCAAAAATGAAATGGAATATATAAACATCGATATCTTAGGTATTAGTGAGCTGAAATGGACTGGTATTGGCCATTTTGAATCTGACAACCACATGGTTTACTATGCTGGGAATGACAAATTGATGAAGAATGGTGTTGCGTTAATTGTCAAAAAGAACATATCCAGATCAGTCATGAGGTACAATGCTGTCTGTGATAGGATAATATCCATGTGCCTACAGGGAAGCTCAGTTAATAGCACTATTATTCAAATTTACGCACCAACCACTAGAGCCAGTGAGGATGAAATAGAAGAAGTCTACCAACTTCTTCAATCTGAAATTAATTAAACATGCACTTATGATGTATTGATCATTACTGATGATTGGAATGCAAAGGTTGGGAGCAAAGAGGAAGGATCAGTAGTTGAAAAATATGACCTTGGTGATAGAAATGATGCTGGAGAACTCATGATAGAATTTTGCAAAACCAATGATTTGTTCATTTCAAATACCTTCTTTAGATAGCATAAGAGCCAGATGGGAATACATAGAAAACAAATTGACTACGTTTGCGGAAAGAGAAAATGGAAAAGCTCCATATCATCAGTGAAAACAAGGCCAGGGGCAGACTGTGGAACAGACCATCAATTACTCATATACAAATTCAAACTGAGGCTGAAGAAAATGAAAACAAATCCACGAGAGCCAAAATATGACCTTGAATATATCCCACCTGAATTTA
>NW_006408576.1:14160418-14182508 GCF_000296735.1 Chrysochloris asiatica
GGGCTGCCAAAAGAACAAACAGATCTGTGTTGGAAGAAGTGCAACCAGAGTTCTCCTTAGAGGCCAAGATGGCCAAACTTCGACTCTCAGATTTTGAACATATTGTCTGGAGGAACCAGTCACTGGAGAAGGATATCATGTTTGGTAAGCTGGAGGGTCAGAGCAAAAGAGGAAGACTCCCAATGACATGGATTGGCCCAATCACAGCATCGATGGATTCAAGCTTGTCAACAGTAGTGAGGTTGGCCCAGGATTGGGCAGTGTGTCATTCTGCTGTGCATAAGGTCACTCTGGGTCAGTCCCAACTTGATGGCACCTAACAACACAACAACAACAACAAAAATCAGCTGAAAGGAAAGTCTTCTGGAAAAACTTCTCACAACCTTCAGCTACTATTTGAAGGAAGAGCTAAAACATCTGTCAGGTAGAGTCCTGTTGATGTGCTGTAGGATAAGATCTGGACTGCTAACTACAAGGTAGGTGGTTTTAAACCTATCTGCCACTCCTTGGAAACCCTATGTAGGGTTGCTATGAGTTAGAATTCACTCAACAGAACTTAACAACAATAGTAATAACAAACCAGGTGAGCAAATGGCAAAAGTGGCATCAAAAGCTCAAAACGGTATTTCAAACTTGCCAAAAGATCTTAGTCTAATAGAGAATCTTGCCTCCTATGCTAGGGAAAATGACACTTATTCAAAATCTTAGATATTATGCCATTTTTCTCTCTAATTGCTGTCAAGTTGATTCCTCCTTATGTGAAAATATACTTTTAAAAAAATCATCAAGTATATAAAGAAGTAAATAGCCCTTTACATTTTTCCCACTCATCTCACTTTCTTAAGTTTATCAGTCAATTTACTAATATTTTGATATTTGGAAGACCTCATTGCACCTATATGTGTATAGATAAGTGTCTGCTACAGCTGAAATATCACAAGCAGATGATTTTTACAAACAAATTTATTTTCTCACAGCTAGGAGGCTAGAGACTCAATTTCTAGGGTTTTTTTTTTTCCCTCTGTTCTCTCTGGAGGAAGATCTTTGTGTCTTTCCAGCTTCTGTTGTTAGGTATTTTGGTAAGCTTCATGTGGCGTGTATCTTTCCCTCTCTGAGCTTTCTCACTGCTCTCTGTACCTAATCGACTCTTTTTATATACCACAAGTGATTGGCTTAGAACACACCCTACACTGATCTAGAGTCCTGGTATGGCACCGTTGGATAGCAAGCAACTAATTGGTAACTGAAAAGTCAGTGGTTCAAACCCATCAGCTACTCCTTGGAAACCCCATACAGAGTTGCTATGAGTAGGAACTTAACAACAACAATCTTGAATATTAACATAACATAAAAAACATGTATGTTATTGTTGTTGTTATTGTTTTGTGCCTTCCATTTGGTCTGCCTCATAGAAACTTGTATAGAGTTTCTGAGACTATACATCTCTTTAGAAGCAGAAAATCTAATCTTTCTTCTGCAGATTAACAGTCCAATGTGCAACAATAACACCACCAGAACTCTATCCACATGTATAAGGGTTGGGATTTATAATACATATTTGGAGGACTTAATTTAATCCTGATGATCAAAGACTACAGCTTTCAGCACGGATTGCACCTCAATGTAAAGAAAACTCAGATCCTCATGATTGACCAATAAATAAAATTATCTTAAATGGAGAAAAGCTTGAAATTGACCAAGATTTCATTTGTTTTAATTTACAATCAATACTCATAGCAGCAGCTATGAATAAATCAAATGACATATTGAATTAGGTCAATTTGCTGCACAGGACCTCTTTAAAGTGTTCAAGAGAAAAACATCAGTTTGAGAACTAAGGTGTATCTGACTCAAATTATGGTATTTTCAATATGAATGTAAAAGTTGTAGATTAGATAAGGATGACCAAAGACGAGTCAATGCATTTCATTTATGGTGTCAGCAAAGAATATTGAAAGTACCATCGGTTGCCAGAAGTACAAACAAATCTGTCTTAGAAGAAATACAATCAAAATTCTCCTCAGAAGCCAGGAAGATGAAACTTCATCTCATACTTGGGACATGTTATCTGGAGAAGGGGCCAGTCCCTAGAAAGAGTATCATGCTTGATAAAGTGGAGGATCAGTGAAAAAGAGGAAGGCCCTCTATGAGAAGGATTGACACAGTGGCAGCAGCAATGAACACAAATATAACGACAATTGTGAGGATGGTGCAGGGCCAGTTGGCATTTCATTTTGTTGTGCAAAGAGTCACTATGAGTCACAACTGATTTACCATCACCTAACAACAAGAAGGTTTTAATTCATTATAGTAACTATAAAGATAGGATAAAGATATAACTTTGCCAAGTTATTTACTATTTGTATACCTCAGTTTTCTTATCTCAACACACCCACTGCTTTAGATTCTATTCTGAGTCAGGATGACCCTGTAAGACAGAGTAGAACTAGGTTTCCAACACTGTAAATCTTTATGGGAGCAGATTCAATTCATAACCATTATGCCAGGTTTAGTAATAGTACTTTCCTCATAGAACTGCTGTTAGAATTAAATTCATTTAATATTTGTAAAGTTCTTAGAACAGTTTCTGTTGTTATTGTTAGGTACCCATCAGTTCACTTCCAACCCATAGTTATCTTATGCCATCCTCACAATTGTTATTACCTTTAAGCCCATTGCTGCTGCCACTATGTCAATCCATCTCATTTGGCATCTCCTTCTATTGCACTGACCATTCATTTTACCAAACAGGATGCCCTTCTAAAGAGACTGGTTCCTTCTGATAACATGTCCCAAGTATGATAGACAAAGTCTCACTCTCCTGGTTTCGAAGGAACATTCTGTCTGCACTTCTTCCAAGACAGAATTATTTGTACTTTAGGCAGTCAATGGTATTTTCAATATTCTTCTCCAAAACTGTAACTCAAATGCATCAATTCTTCTATGGTATCCATTATTCCTTGTCCAATTTTAGCATGCAGATGAAGGGCCTAGAAAACAGTAAATATTTTGTAATAATGACTAAAACACATGAACATGCTCCTATAATATACTATAGATATACTTATGATGTAATGTTTTTCACTTAATAATAGAAAATTGAGCTCTTAATATGCCAGGATATATATAGGTATATCCTACACTAAAATAATTTCATATTATTATATGGATTGATATTAATTTATTTAATTTCTTTTAATAGAACAATTGTATTACTTTAAGGATCAACATATAAGAAAGAAAGCAATACCTAATAAACTAAATACCTGTACTTTTACAGGTAACTTATTAAAATAGGAGATTAATTTGTAGAAAAAGAAAAAGTTCAGTCAAAGGAATAAGCATGTTTTCAAATTAAATATGTATTCAAGAATGCCCCTATTTAGATCTTTAGTAGCAATTCATGAGCTCTATTTTCCCTCACCACCACTCACCTGACAATCACATGGTTTACTATGCAGGGAATGACAAATTGAGGAAAAATGAAATCACATTCATCATCAAAAAGAACATATTAAGATCTGCCTTGAAGTACATCCTGTGGGTGATAGAATAATATCAATATACCTACAAGTAAGACCAGTTAATACCACTACTAGTCAAATTTATGCACCAATAACTAAGGCCAGTCATGATTAAATTGAAGAATTCTATCAACTTCTTCAGTCTGAAATTGAGCAAGCGTGCAATCAAGATATACAGATCATTGCTGGCAATTGAAGACAAAGGTTGGAAACAAAGAGGAATGACCAGTCATTGGAAAAGATAGCCTTGGTGAGAAATTATGATAGAGATCACAAAATAAAAATTTGCAAGACCAATTGCAAAGGAGCTCTGCTTTGTTACGAATAGTAGTTACGAATCAGGCTGCTAACCTCACGGTCAGCAGTTGGAAACTATCAACTGTTCCACGGGAGAAAGATGAGGCTTTCTGCTCCCGTAAAGATTTACAGCCTCAGAAACCCTGTACAGGGTCGCTATGTGTCAGAACCGACTCCACAGCACATAACAACAACAATGACTTCTTCTATGTATTTTTGAAACAGCATTAAAGACAATTATACACATGGACCACACCAGATGGAATGCACAGAAATCAAATTTACAACATTTGTGGAACAAATGATCTCTGTGTCATCAACCAAAACAAGGCCAGAAGCAGACTGTGGAGCAGATCATCAGTTGCTTATATGCAAGTTCAAGCTGAAGATGAAGAAAATTAAAACAAACAGACAAGAGTCAAAATATAATCTTGAATATATCCCACCTGAATTGAGAGATAATCTGAAGAACCGATTTGATTCTTTAGACACTAAATATCAAAGACCAGAAGAGTTGTGGAATGACATCAAGAAAATCGTACAGGAAGAAAGCAAAAGGTCATTAAGAAAACAAGAAAGAAGGAAAAGACCATAATGGATGTCAGAAGAAACTCTGACACATATTCTTCAGTGCAGCAGAAATGTTAAAGCAAATGGAAGAAACAAAGAGGTAAAAAGTTAAACAGAAAATTTCAAAGGTCAGTTCGAGAAGACAAAGTTAAATATAACAAAATATGCAAAGACCTTGAATTAAAAAACCAAAAGAGAACATACTTAGCATTTTTCAAGTTGCGGGAACTGAAGAAAAAATTCATGTCTTGACTTGAAATATTGAAGGATTCTATGGGCAAAATATTGAATGATGCAGCAAGCATCAAAAGAAAATGGAAGGAATATATAGAGTCACTGTACCAAAAAGAAATGGTCCATATTCAATCATTTTAAGAGGTAGTATCAAGGAGCTCTGGTAGCAGAGTGGATATGAATTGTGCTGCGAACCGCAAGGTCAGCAGTTCAAAACTATCAGCTGTTCCACGGGAGAAAGATGAGGCTTTCTGCTCCCATAAAGATTTACTGCCTCGGAAAACCTGTACAGGGTCACTATGAGTCAGAACCGACTCCACGGCTCATAACAACAACAATCAAAAGTGAATGATACTGAAGGTAGAAGTCCAAGGTGCATTGAAGGGTTTGGCAGTCACCAGGAAAAGATGAATCACACATTGAAACCTTCCAACAAAATGATGCAGTACTGGAGGCACTCAATCATCTATTCCAAGAAATTTAGAAGACAACTACTTGGCCAACTGACTGAAAGAGATCCATGCACATTCCAAAGAGAAGTGACCCAATGGATGCAGAACTCAGTGGACAATATCATTAATATGTTATGCAAGTAAGATTTTGCTACAGATAATACAAAAACAGCTGCAGCCATACATTGACAGAACTGCCAGATGTTCAAGCCATATTCAGAAGAGGACATGGAACAAGGGATATAATTGTTGACATCAGATGGATCTTGACTGAAAGCCGAGAATACCAGAAAGATGTTTACCTGTGCTTTATTGACTGTGCAAAGCCTTTTGATTGTGTGAATCACGACAAGCTATAGTAAACATTGCGGAGAATGAGTATTCTGGAATACTTAATTGTGCTCATGAGAAACCTGTACATAGACAAATAGACAGTTGTTTGAACAGAATCAGGGAACACTGACTGGTTTAAAATTAGGAAAGTTATGTGCCAGAGTTGTAATCTTTCACAATGCTTATTCAATCTGTATGCTGAGCAAATAATTCAAGAAACTGGTTCATATTAAATAAAACATGGCATCAGGATTGGAGGAAGATTCATTAACAACCTGCAATATGCATAGGATACAATCTTGCTTGCTGAAAGCAAAGACCTAACATTCTTAATGATGAAGATCCACAAACACAACCTTTGGTATGGGTCGCATCTAGTATAAAGAAAAAAAATTCTCACCACTGGACCAATAAATAGCATCAAGATGAATGCGGAAAAGACTAAAGTTGTCAATGACTTCATTTTGCTCAGATCACCAATCAACACTCATGGAAGCAGCAGTCAAGAAATCAAACAACATTGCATTAAGAAAATTGCTGCACAAGATCTCTTTAAAATATCGAAGAGCAAAGATTTCAGTTTGAGGACTAAGGTGCACTGGCCCAAGCCATGCTATTTTCAATAACCTCATATGCATGTGAAAGTTGTACAGTGAATAATAACAAAGATCATAGAATCAATGCATTTGAGTTATCATGTTGGAGGAGAATATTAAAATACCATGAACTGGCAAGAGAACAAATCAATTTGAGCTGGAAGAATTGCAGCCAAAATGTTCTGTGGGAGCCAGGATGGCCACACTTCATCTTTTATACTTCAGACATTATCAGGAGGGACCAGTCACTTGAGAAGGATATCATGTTTGGTAAAATGGAGGGTAAGAGAAAAAAAAGGAAGACCTCCAACTGACACAGTGGCAGCAGCAATGAGCTCAAATGTGAGGTTAGCACAGGACTGGGCAGTGCTTTGTTCTGTTGTGTCTGTCTTTATGAATGGGTATCAACTCAGTGGCACATAACAATAACATTTTCCCTCGTATCATATGAATAATACTGCATATTAACTTTATTATTTATTTATTTATTTTACTATTGGGATGTGGTGGAAAAAGTATTATTTTGTGTTAATTACAGAAAGAATTCTATTGCATAAAAGTTAGATAAAAGGTGTTATCAGTCTCCTATGTGCATAGTAAGGATCCCTGATAACATTGTTGTTGTTAGGTTCCATTGAGTTGGTACCGACTCATAGCAACCCTATGCATACCAGAATGAAACACTGCCCTGGTAGCATAGTTGTTTACAAATTGAGTTGTGAGCCACAAGGTCAGCAGTTTGAATCTACAAGTTGCTCCTTGGGGGAAAGATAAGACTTTAAGCTCCTGTAAAGATTTACATCCTCAGAAACCTTATACAGGGTCACTATGAGCCAGAATCGACTTCACAGCATACAACCAACACCACCATGTATACAGGGGGAGAGAGCAGTGTCTAATATGTGAGGTTCCTGTGTAATGAAACATGAACTGAGGTGTGTAAAAGTTCCAGTGATGGGATCTGTTGTATAGTTATTATTATTGCTAATGTTAAATACAGTCCAGTAGGTTCCTACTCATAGAAACATTGTAGAGGGTTTCTGAGACTTTAAATCTTTGTGGGAGCAAAAAGCCTCATCTTTCTCCCTTGGGGTGGCCAGTGGACTTGAACCACCAACATTGTGGTTCACAGTCCAGTGCTTATCCTATAGAGCCACTGCACTCTCCTGATAGCTAGTAGTACCTGTTATTTCATCTTATAGATTTTTATATAATTAGAACCTTAATCCTAACATTTAGTTTCCAGTATTATAACTTCTCAGTATGCTGTTAAAATGAATAATTTGGAAAATGTTATCTGAATACACAAGAAAAATTTACATTTAATAAAGTTTTTAGGATTAACATTTATATTTTGGAGACTACCAATCTCAAAATTTTAGAATTAGTATTAATATCTTCCTCCTGAGAGCAACTACAATATAGAACCAATTGCTTAATGAAGGTAAATAGATGGATAGATAGATAGATAGGCAGACAGATACATACATAATATATTGGGTATATGTATACCAAAAATTCAAACTTACTACCATCAAATTCAAGGTGCCATGGCTGACAAAAGAATCAATAGATCCATTTTGGAAGAAGTGCAGCGAGAGTGCTCCTTGGAGGCCAAGATGACCAAACTTTGTCCCTCATACTTTGGACATATTGTCAGGAGGGACCAGAATTTGGAGAAGGATATCATGTTTGGTAAGGTGGAGGGTCAGAGGAAAAGAGGAAGACCCCCAATGAGATGGATTGGCCAAGTGGCATCATTGATGGACTCAAGCATGACAACAATAGTGAGGTTTGCCCAGGATCAGACAGTATTTCGTTCTGCTGTGCATAAGGTCTCTATGGGTAGGTACCAACTTGATGGCACCTAAAAACAACAACAACAATCATCAAATTGATTCCAATTCAGAGCTACCCTTCTATAGGATAGAGTAGAATTGTTCTTATGGTTTCTGAGACTGTAAATCTTTTGGGGAGCAAGCCATATTATGTTTCTCAGTGGAGTGGCTGGTGGATTTGAACCACTGACCTTGTAGTCAGTAGTCTAATGCTTAACCCAGTGCACCACCAGGGATCCTGAGTGAGGCATATATATATATATAGATAGAGAGCATCCTGGTGTGGCACTATAGGATAAGCACTGGACTGCTAACTACAAGACTGGCTGTTCCAATACACCAGCTGCAACTTGGAAACCCTATTCAGGATCTCTATCAGTTAAAATTGACTGCATGGCACATAACTGTAATATATATAGTTAGATAGATGTAGATAAGAGATACATTGATATATAAAATCCTGCTAAATTTCCCTTTTTGTCAAGCAATTTTAAAGACTAATGTAAAAAAAAAAAACTAAAGACCACAACCTTAAGTATGGTTACAAATCAAGGTAAAGAGTACAAAAATCCTCACAACTATAACAACAAGCAACATTGTGATACATAGATGAAATATTGAAATTGTCAAGGATTTCATTTTGTTTGCATTCACAATCACCACCTG
The DNA here is from genome assembly GCF_000296735.1 of Chrysochloris asiatica. NCBI lineage: Eukaryota > Metazoa > Chordata > Mammalia > Afrosoricida > Chrysochloridae > Chrysochloris > Chrysochloris asiatica. Next base: position 14,168,929 of record NW_006408576.1, read on the forward strand.
ATGAATCAGCAGCAAAAAAAATCAAATTATTTATTGCATTGGGCAAATTTGTTGCAGAATACTTCTCTAAAGTGTTAAAAACCTAAGATGGTACTTTGAGGACCAAGACGTACTTAACCCAAACCAGGGAATTTTTTCAGTTGTCTCATATGCAAGTGAAAACTGGAAAATGAAAAGGAAGACTGAAGAACAGCTGATGCCTTTGAATTATGGTGTTGGTGAAGAATATTAACTATTCTGTGGACTGACAGAATAACAAACAAATATATCTTGGAAGCAATATAGCCAAAAAGCTCCTTAGAAATGAGGAAGGAGAGACTTAATCTCAAATACTTTGGACATGCTATCAGGAGGAGTCAGTTCCTGGAGGAGGATATTAGGCTTGGTAAGGTGGAAGCTAAGCAAACAGGAGACAAAAACCCCAACAAGCTGGATTGACACAGTTGCAGCAACAACGTACTCAAACATAATGATTGTGAAGATAGCGTAGGACTGCACAGTGTTTCCTTCTGTTGTGTGTAAGTTTGCTATGAATCAGAACCAACTTGAAGGCACCTAACAACAACACGTATAATTGATAGATGTGATGATGTAAAAATCAGAGCCAACTTGGAGCCAGGCTGCCCGTGCTATCAAAGTCTAACTGACACACCTGAATATTTCACTTTAATCTTTTTGAATATTGATCTTCTTATTTATAAAATGAGTGAAAACAAAACACAAAAAGTGGAGTTGTGAAAATTGACAAAATAAGCAAAGCACGTCAACGAGTCTCATGATTAATTTGTGAGAAAGATTACTCATAATACCTCAGGTAAAGATGCAAGTCAAGGCATTTAAGTATCTGACACTAGGTCGTATTATAGAATAGTGGCAACACAGGATAAGTTAGAAGGTCACCCAACATCTAGCAAATAGCTCTCACCATCAAGCTATAAAATACTTCTGGGTTTACACACACTTGAACTGCTGTTCTACATAGGAAATTTCACTAAGAAGATTAGGCACATTACTTGTTTCTGCTCTTCTGACTCTAGCAGTTCAGAATCTATATGCAAACCACTCCGCAATGTCAGACCAAGGTAATGTTTTGGCATAGCTAGATTTGTATGAAAAGCTAATTATTTTAATTAAAACTAACTGAAATACAAGTCTTAATAATTACATTACAATGAATTTAAAACCTAGCAAAAACAAATATCCCAGAGAAGAGTTTAATCAGATGAGGAATTTATTTGGTTATAGTTTAAAAGCATAACCTCTAAAATTGATACATACATATACTGTTACATACATGAGTACATATGGGCTTGTGTATGTCAGTACCTATAGATTGCTTTATCAACCACTTAGAATTAAGACCAGATAACAAGCCTTTACCCTTCTTTCTAAACTTTTCCTTTAAAAGCCCAGTTAGTTGAAACCATTTTCAAGGTTTCCCTGGGGAATTGTCTCTTGACGTTAGTGAAGTTGAACGCTAGATGTCACTGTGTAGCAATGTAATTTGGATTGCAAATGTATTTTTTGTGAGGCTGCAAATAAGGTATGTTATTATAAAAAGGTGTGCTGTCTTTAGAAAGGCTCAATCTTTCTCAGTAGTTTCTTATGCATTTATTTGGACAAAGTATTCTTGAAGTTTATTAACTGTGGAGTTTTATTTAAAATAAACACATGAATACAATATGTATATATTTTATACATCACAATTTTAATAGGAATGCTAGGAGTAGCAATCAATTTGATGGCAATGTGTTTGTTTCGGTTTATTATACTGCCCATTTTTCATGGCTGTGTACTATAGCAGTTGAAAGTAATTTAGACTGAAATCTTTAAGTCACTGATTCCCAAACTCTTTCCAATCCCTGATTCTCTTTTGAATTCCAGATTTCTCATCACATTGACCATCTTTATCTGGGTGTCTAACTTACACAACAAACTCACTGTTTGTGACATCTTTTCATCACTAGCCTCCCTATTTTCCTAACTGCCACACAATAACCAGTCCACAGAACCAGTTTCATGCTATAAAAATACTTGGCTGATTTTTTTACTTTTCTTTTTTGCAGCTTTGATGTCCTATGAGTCAGAATCCTGATCCATACTCATCAATGTCTTTTATAACACCAATCTCCTAACTGGTTTCTCAAATTCAAGTTGTTCTATTTTCATTTTAAAAACAAAATAAAATGAACAACAATTACAATGACAACAAGAAGAGCAGAATACTTTAGATACGCTCCTTTATGTAATTATCATTAAATATGGTGCCAGATACAAACTTCTTAGTATACGTCCTTAGTAGTTTTCTTGTTTGTCTTTGGTACATTATCCTATTTTATATTCCTAAGTCTTTGTATATACTGATGTCTCAGCCTGGAGTGTCTTTAATTCTCTCTTTCATGGTCCAATATGTTGCTTAAGACCCGAATCCAATATTTCTTTTTCTGTTCCTTGGAAGTTATTGCCTCTTCCTATCACCACTTAGTTTTTATATATTTAATTTATAATTATTTCATTATATTTCTATCATCACATTAGTTCATATGTCATGGCAGTGGGTGACATCTTTCTTTCTGCTACCTGGATAATATTTAAGACATTATAAAGTAAATGTATAAATTACATTTTTATATAACTTATGTGGTTGTAGTTAAGTGCCGTTGAGTTGGCTCCAGTTCAAAGCAACCCAGTATAGAGATTCCAGGGAGTGGGTAGTGACCTTGAACTGCCAACCTTGTGGTTCAAGCCTATCATGTAGTCCAGTGCACTAACCCATAGTCCTACACCAAGACAATGCCAGGGAAAAGAAAACACACACACACACTCAACTGGTGTCAGGCAGATTCCAACTCATTTGATTCCATATGTTCCAGAATAGAAGTGGTCCATAGGTTTGTTTGTTTTTTAACTGTAATTTTTACTGAAGAAGATCAATAGGACTTTCTTTTTTAAAATCTCTTGCCTACTTCAGATTGACAATCTTTAGGTTAGTTGTTGTTAGGTGCCATCGATTCAGTTCCAGCTCTTAGTGATCCTATGCAAACAGAAACACTGTCCAGCCCATTGCTGCCACCACTATGTCAGTCTATCTTGTACAGGGTCTTCCTTTTTTAATGACCATCCACTATAGCAAGCATGATGTTATTCTCCAGAGACTGGGCCCTTAAGTCCAAAGAAAGAGAGATAAAGTATTACCATCCTGACTTCTAAGGAGCACTCTGGTTGTATTGTTTTCAACACAAACCCAGTCTGACACCATGGCACCTTCAATAATCTCCTCCACCACCACAACTCAAATGCATCAATTCAACTATGGCTTCCTTATTCATTGTCCAACTTTCACATGCATATTAGGTTAGGAGTTAAGCACAAAGCATTTGTGACACCTAGGGACTTCTATAGCATACAATATATAATGCCTATTGCTGCTAAATATATTCCAATTTACAATGACTTTATAAGACAGAGTAGGATTTCCAAGTTTTTAAATCTTTAAGAAAGCAAACTGTCCCATCTTTCCTTCACAGAGCAGCCAGTGGTTCTGAACCACCAACTTTTGGTATAGTAACCAAGTGCTCAGCCACTGCACTACCAGTTGTTGTTGTTAAGCACCATTAAGTTGGTTCCAGCTCATCACAACCCTCTATAGGGTTTCACTGCTCCTTATAATACAAAATGTTGTGGTTCGTGTCAAGTGCCTTTGACTTGGTTCCAACTCATAGCGACACTGTATAGGGTTTCCAAGGAGTAGCTGGTGAGTTTGAACTACCAACCTTGTGATTCAAACCAACCTTGTAGTCCAGTAGTGTTTTATCCCACAATGCCACACCAGGGATCTGTAATATAGTATAAAATACTACCCTCTAATTTTGAATTTTGAATTGAAATTTAACTAAAGCTAAAATGGGAAATTCAGTCAATATGCTAACACACACCGTATTCCATAGAGAGGTATAAGATTTTGAGGCTGATTGAAAAAGAGGAACAGATAGCCAGTTGCATGACTCATCACTCTTAACCCATCTGATGATATTAAAGGTTGGAAAAAGTTGGAGTTGGAGCAAGATCTTTCTAACATGAATTTTGATTTATCATTGAGGAATGAGGGTGCTCTCCCTTTTATCTCTATTCAGAGAAAAGATATTTCAGAAATCATTAGGAAGGTTTGATATTTGAAGTTTGTTTGGGGGGAGTATAAAAGCTCCTAATGGTGAGAAATGGGAGGCAGCCACTGTGACAGGTGAGTAAGCAGAGGTTGATAATTTGGGCAAAGGATGTGAAATTACTCCCAGAACAAAAGTTATGGGTCTGAATTAGAGAACAAATGTGTGCTAGTCTAAATCTTGTCCAAGAGGGTTTCATAGAGGATTGTTGTTGTTGTTGTTAAGTGTCGTTGAGTTGTTCCAACCTACAGGGACCCTATATAGGGTTTCCAAAAAGCTGCTGGTAAGTTTGAACTGCCAACTTTGCAGTTTAAACCTTAATTAAGAGATTAGAGTACACTGGATACATACATTCTGAGGAAAGAAATAGAAGTAACCAAGGGGAAAGGTTACTCAGCTAGTATGTTTTAGCTCTAAGCCTTCCCTTCTTCTACGTTCTCTCTGTGATCACAGTCCTAGTGCTGCAGACTACATCTTTCATTTGATAGCTGGCACCCTGATAGATTGTACCAACATGACTACAAAGGGTGAATACAAAAGTGTAGGTGGAATCAAGGATTAAATTAATTCTTCTTGTTCATTGTTCATGTCAACAGTATTTTGTTATTGAGTAGAGTTAAATTTCAGTTTCCAGTTGTCTCCATAGTCCTATAACCAGAATTGTCATTTGTTTTCCTCACAGATACTATCAGCAGTAGCAATTCACTTCAAAGGACTGAGTCCAAACTCTATGGGATCCCTAACTTAAGCTCTTCAAGTATCAGCACTGGCTGGGCAGTACCCTTTCCTCATAGAACTGATTTCCAGATCTGAGTGGTTTCTCCTTCAAGCATCTATGTTTTCATAACCCTGATCTCATTTTTTTTTTTTTTAATACTGCATTCCTAGGAAAATTAACTTCTTCCTATATTAGCCATTTCTGTGTTACTTCAATTCTATTTTTATTTATCATTATTTATTTATTTTGCCTTTAATTCCCTTGACAACTGTTTAAACCAGATCCCAGATCAAATTTTCTCTGCAGTAATGACCATTGTTTTTGATGTTTTCCTGTCTGGACACTGATTTGATAAAAAATGGGGCTACATTCCCCATATCAAGAGAGTTGTTGTACATGTAAATCCTCAGAGATAGTTATCATTCTAAAGATCCCTCCCAAACATTGCAAGAGAGAGAGTATGTCAGATTTAAACATTCATTGTGCCTAAGAGTATGTGGATGCCAAGTCATAAAATAATTTGCCAAGTAAGCACTTTCTTAGTGTCCTCAAACACCTCATTTTATTCCCTAACTTTCCAATCCTGAAAGAGTCTGGCATTATTATAAATCGTGTTGAAGAGGGTTGGTAGCTGCAAGTAGAGAAAGATTTAGGAAGCCAATCACAGTAATAAGTCTAGCTGGGTAATGGTAGAACTTCAATTTTATAAGTTTTCAGACTTGACTACCAAATATGTATTATTCATTCAATTGCTACATTGTTTTTGAGATATCAAGTAACCTGTTTTTTGTTTGTTTCAACCACAATGTGATAAAAAAAATTTTCATGAAGCCTGTATAAATTTCACCTGGTAAAAAAAGCCAGAACTAGATTACCAAGTAGGTTTACAGGGAGCATGGGAGACACAAATAGCCCGTATTAAGGATACTTAGCTCAGAGGACCGGGCCAAGTAGGACAGCAGTTACATTTTTATTGGCTCCACTAGCCTGAAGAAGTTGTCCTAGTTGGCCCCAGAACTCTGTCTACTGTGAGACACTCATGTAACCTCACATGCTTACCTCAAGTAGAGGTGTTGCCCATCATAGCCTCATATTTTTAACTGATCTGTCTGTCCACACCTCTGGAATGGGGACTCCTAAGAGCAATATATGTGTTGTGCTTACCATTTTATTGCCAGTAGAAAACACAAGATCTGGCAAATGCTAAGTTCTCAATGCAGATTTGTGGATTGATAAGCACCATTAATCAAACCAGTGGTTGTCAAATCCACTCTGAATCATGGTGAACTATAGGTGTCATATAAGAACTATGCTCATAGGGCTTTTGATGACTGAATTTTCAGAAGTAAATTGTCAAGCCTTTCTCCCAACATGCCTCGGGGTGGGTTTGAACTTCCAGCCTATTGCTAATAGGACAGTTCATTGATCCTTTGTACCTACCATGGACTACAAGGCTTGTCAATAGTCAGGTGAAAGACAGGTTAAAGACAGAAATCAGGATAAGGAGGTAGACGTTAATACTGATCTTGCATTAGGGGGATGTCCAGAGACCCAGGGGTATGTGAGGAAAGAATTAAGTGTATAACAGAGGGAATTAGGGAAGAGACCACCTTGCAGGCTGGTACAGCGCTGTAGCATAGTGGGCCTGTGTGGAGTGGTGGGTGGGCAGGAATGATAGGAGGCTGTCACTGGTGATTTTACCAGGAAAAAGGCTGAAATGGATAAAAATAGCAAGCAATATATTTCCATCTCTCTCTTATTTAACTCTCTTTCATTCGTAGAGCCGGGGGCAATCTTAATAGGGTTATGCCATGTCGAGGAACAAGTTGTTTTTTGGAGGGCGGAGGGAGAGATGGGAGCACTTCAGTGTCCTGAAATCCTGGCTAGCTCTGCTTTCTCTGCCCTCTCTCCGGAACTGTTTTTTCTCCCCTGCTCTCTGAAAGCCTTATTGATTTCTCAAAGTGAACTCATCAGCCCACGGTTTCCTCAACCCTCAGAGGAGCTTTAATTTCCTCTGACGTGGCCTCTGTCTTGTTTCCCCTCCCCCAGGAGCCCTGGGATTTTTACATTTCAAATACTTGACAGCTGGGTGAACTTTTGCTTCCGCCTGAAGAAGGACTTTTTAGATTTCACAATGGGATGCCAGTGGTGCCAGGGCTATTTTCTCTCCAGCTGTGAGAGGGGCTTTTTAAAATGACTCAGAGAATCTGCTGTCCAGCTGCCGCACCTCGCCCTCACAAGGACTCTGCATTTTAAACAGTAGCCATGCTCACTGCCTCTAGAAGGGCTCATTTATGGAACTGACACAGATGTACCACCCCTCCCCTGACCCTCAGTCCATCCCACAGAGGCCTTCCGTTCAGGCAGGTGAGTCATGGACTGACATCACTGCACGTGTGGACTTCGAAGTTGGATCTGAAAGTGAGTGCCCTCAGTTGTCCCAGGGTTGTCCCAACTCATCCTGGACCCTTATCTGTGTACCTAGGCTAAGTATCCATACTAGTGCCCTCACTTGTCCCAGCATCCAGATCCTCTTAGACTCTGTCCTAAGGAATATGGCTCTCTGACATAGTGCTTAAAGGCATGTTTCTGGATACACACTAAATTTTGAAAGAGTGACAAATGAACCTGCACACATCTGGATGAATGACATGAGTCTACCTATAGTTGGATGACTTTTGACGTCACCTAGCTTCTACCCACAAATCCATGGGCTTTCTCACTTCAGTGCTTTTGCTCACCCTAGTCCCTGGTTTGAAAACCGCTGCATTATACTATTTATGCTACTGCCTGTTGAAATTGCATCCATCATCCAAGTCCTAGTTTGTATGGGCCTGCCATCCAAATGCCTTTCTCCTTTTGCATAGCCATTTGTGTTTTGCTTCACTTTTAATAACAATAGCATCAATTCATAATTATTGCATTTCTACCAAGTGTTGGGTGCTGTGCTAAAGCATTTGAATTAATCTCATTTAATCCCCTCAACACTAATGCCATTACAATCTTCATTTTATACACAGATAAACTAAGGCACAGAAATCTACCAAGTTAGTTAGTCGCTAGCAGAGCTATGAATGATCCCAGGCAGGATTACTCTTTCACCACTTGATACCTTGTGAACTTGGACTACAATTAGGGGGAATTTGTAGAGTGATAGAATTATCAACTTCCATGTGGTAGGCCAGGTTCAATTCTCTCTTAGTGAGACTTATGTGCAGACAAAGTAACCATCAGTTGGTGACTTTGAAATTTGCCTGATACTGTTACGCTAAACACATTTCAAGGGAAATTCCAGATGAAAACAGGGTAGGAATAAAGAACTGGTAATCTGCTTCCAAAAATATCAGTCAATAAAAACACTAGGCATCCCAATAGCCCTATCCCATTGTGCATGGGTCACCATGAGTCAGGCGCCAACTTGACAGCAGTTAAGTGCAATTGATTAAAATGACCTTGAAGACGGGTCCCAGAATTGTTCACTTTTGAGTACTTTACAGTGCTTAATCTTGAAGACAAGGCGCTCTGGTAGTGTAGTGGTTATGAATCAGGCTGCTAATCTCATGGTCAGCAGTTCGAAACTACCAGCTGTTCTGCAGGAGAAAGATGAGGCTTTCTGCTCCCATAAAGATTTACAATCTTGGAAACCCTGTACAGGGTCGTTATGAGTCAGAACCGACTCCATGGCACATAGCAACAACAACAACAATCATGTAGACAGGAAGGGATAAAAGATGATTGAAAGAACCAAAAGGAAATGTATTGAGCACCTGGATTGAGAATTACATTGAGAACTATATTAGGAATTGCAACTTCAGATATGTGATTTAATCCATCCAGAACTCTAGCAAGGACAGTTTTAGCATCTTCATGTGACACTGTGGGATAAAGCACTGGAAAAAAAGATTGGTTTGAACTACAAGTTAGGTGATTCAAACTCACCAGCCACTCCTCAGTAAACTTATACAGGGTCGCTATGAGTGAGACTGATATAATGTCACTTAAAAACAACAAATAGATTTGGTTGTACTGAACTGACAGGAGGGGATACTGTATTAAAGCTCCTATTGCTTATTATTTGCTACTTTTATTAGTCTACTTTGTGAGCTGCTTTTATAGTGAATTTCTTTGAGTGATGATGGGTCTGTACTGTTATAATCTCCTTTCCCTCTTGTTTCCTTTCATCTAGTAGAATCTATTCACAGGATCATAGTAAATTTTCTGTTGTCTCAACATTGCTTTAGTGTTTATGAAACTTATTTACTCTTCACACAACTATTGCTATTCAAAATTTACAAATAAGGAAACAGACATACAAGGAAGTAAAGTTTCTATTAAAAACAGAGAAAGGGCAGAAAGTTATTCATGTACCCTGGAGGTCTCCAACTCATGGACCTAATTTGACCAAGATATATGTTTTCTTTAGACCACATGATGTCTTCTTTTAGAAAATAGGATTAATTAAATGTGTTTAAAATATGGATGTTTTACATGAATAAGATTCAACTTTTCAGTCTCTGTAGACAGAGTATCGATGATCATGCTATATTCAGTCTTCATATTTCCATGCCACTATCAGCTAACCTTGATTAATCCCTGACCACATTACATTAAATTAAATTTGTCTCAGTGTCACACCATTCCTCTGCCCCCCATCCCATCCTGCTCCAGTCTGTTTTACTGATTCACAATCTCTGCTGGCTCTTAGAGACACTGACTTTGTATGACAAAAAAAGAGAGCAATCTTTAAGGAATGCATTTAGGACTTCCTTGAGTCATAATCTGTGGGATACATCTCTTGAGCTCTGAATTCTGAGAGATTTCAAGACCAAGTAAGCTATTATTGTTTGTTATTCAGTATCTTGGAAATAGTTTTGACTCATAGTGACCCTGTATAGGGTTTCCAAAAGTTTTAAATTTTCATGGGTACAGAAAGTCTCATCCTTCTCCCACATGTAGGCTATAAGAGAAAGATCTAAAAATGGTTGCTGTGGTACAGTGAATTGCCTTGATGTTGCTTTTCTATTCAGTCTTCATAACTCCCACCAAATATTTAGACTGGACCATGCAAATAAGATGCGTGGGACTCTAATGTGGGAATTGATTGATTTTGCTGTGCTAGGTTTAAAATGAGCCATCTCAGAAGCAGGTATGGAACAGCTCATAATTATCAAGAACAAAGAGCCACAAGTAGAACATGTCTTTTAAACCTTGAGATTCCTGCATGGGAAGACAGCAGCAGCAGAGGTGGCAACAGAAGCAGCAACAAGGAAAGACAGAGCAACAAACTTCTAGGTACGCAGACTGAGTGAGTCTGAGTGCCTTCAAGCAGAGGCTGACTTGCAGAATGGAGTATGTTTTGGACATTTATTAACATGGTTAAATGAGTTTATAACACTGGCCTGAGCAGGGCAGGGGCCCAAAGGCTATGTGGTTGAAAGGTAGGTGTGCTTGAAATATGAATGAAGAGACACTCCTGACCAGAGGACTGCTGTATCTTGAGTTGTTTCTCATTTTAAATTGTATGGTGTCAATCTCCCAAGTATACCCCATAATTGTACATATTCTCTATGTGTTCTGTGTGATCATTGCAGCAGATTATGAAACTCAAATGAAAAGTAGAGTGCTATGAGAGATTGGTGTGAGAAAAAAGTAGGTAGGGGCTTGTATAACTGCTACCTCATAAGAATTTATTTTGGGTTGGTGATGGTGATTCTTCTCTTCCTCCCTTGTGAAATTGGAGGAGGTCAGACATGGCTCCACACAAATTTAACATTTACCTATAAGAAAACCACATAACAATTTCCACAGATGTAGCAAAAGAACTTTCATGGTCAAAGATTCTCAGGAGCTGTGCTTAAGATTAAAGACATTGCAATATGAAAAGAAACAAGAAATGAAAACTGCTAAAATATAAGTAAATAAAATTATCTTTATGTGGATTTTTTTTGCATAGAAAATCCAAGAGACTTTGTAAGCTTAGCATTTATGGAAGACTTTGTATTTATTTAACAACTATTTATTTTCAGTGGTTCATTTAAGTGTTAAGGACATAGAAATGAAGAATAGAGAAACTCCAGGCCTTATAGGGCTACTCTTCTATTTGTTTTAAAGTATATTTATAATGTGCTTCTTGGTAATAAATACTCTGGAGAGCAATAAATAAAAATAAGCTTTTTAATGTATGTTTCAAAAACGTATGACTGTCAGAGAAAGCGTCATAACTAGGATGACATCTGAGCAGAGCCCCGAAAGGAGCTAGAGTATAGCTGGGAGAGGTCATAACAGGTGAGAGAATAACAAATGTTATTGTTCTGGACCAGATGCATGCGCAGTATGTTTGGTAACATCAAGGAAGATTGTGAAGCACAATGAGGCAGTGAAGTAGGAGGCAGTATGAGGTCAGAGAAGTAACCTGATGCCAAATCACATAAGGACTAATGTTATTGTTGTTGTTAGATGCCATAGAGTCAGCATGGTGACCCATGTACCATTGAACAAAACACTGTCTAGTGTTGGGTCAGCCCTGTGATTGACTGTGGCTCAGATAATGTTCCATTGTGATCCATAGGGTTTTCATTAATTACTTTTCAGAAGTAGATTGTCAGGAGTATTTTCCCTAGTCCCTCTCAGTTAGAAAACTTTGCTGAAACCTCGTCAATAACAGGACCACACAAGCCACCTCTGACTGACAGGTGATGACTACACATCAGGTTCCTGGGCCAGTTGTCAAGCCCAGGTCTCCCACATGGATCCAACAATGTCTGAAGACCTAGTAGATTCTTATAAAGAGTTGTCTTACTCTAAATCATTTAAGGACTGTTGGTGATATTTTAGTAGTGTGTAGTGTGATATGTTTAAGATTGCTCTGTCATCTGTGCTAAGATTATACAAGGGTAATTGCAGAAACAGTAAATCAATTAAGATGTCATTGCAGTAATCTGGAAGAGAAACGACTATGACCTGGACCAGTCTTAATGCTGAATTACCAGAATTCCCTTAAGATTTAAGGTATTCATTACCTTACTTCCAAACTGTTGGGTACTGATGACTAACAGTTACGTTCATCGCCATAAATTGAAATTGGGCAAGGAAAAATGAAGACTGAAGAAGAATTGATATCTTTGAATTATAGTGTTGGTTAAGAATATTAAATACACCTTGGACTACCAGAAGAATGAACAAATCTGTATTGGAAGTACAGTCAGAATGCTTCTTGTAAGTAAGGATGACTCATTTCTAAAAGACATTTCAAAAATCTATTTTATTGATGTGTTAAGTGATTTATAACAGGAAAATGGAAGACAGGAAGGAATCTTCTTATATGAAGTATTCCAAATATTCACAATAGTATCAAAGAATACAGCAAACAGTGATATATAGCTTTTTTCCATCCCTCCCCACACTGAAGAATGCAGGGTACCCACATGCAATCAATACTATTATTATATAGGTGTTACTGTGAATTAAAAATCGACTTGATGGCAGCTAGCAAGCACTAGCCCATAACCAATATGTGGCATTGTTTTTAATACTATTTTAAAGTTCAGATCAATGGTATCACATTTTATGTATAATGTTGATGCCTGCTGATTTTGCTCAACATTTTGTTTTTGAGATTTATCCATTTTAATACAAACTGCTATATTCTAACAGCTATAAATAATTTTACCATCATTTATGTGTCCTCATGTTGATGGATAATTGAGTCATTTTCTTTAGTCTATGTTACAAAAAAGAAATGCTGCAATTGATACACTTTTCCTTTGTGTACAGTATGTGAATATCCTAGGTATTTATTTATTAAAGCTTCTGAGGTACAGATATGCATTAATGTCTTAATTTCTCATCTCCTTTCCTAGTTCCTTCTCATCTCCTTGATCTCTAATTACTGGTGTAATCTAGATTTAAGTCTTGACACTACTTCTCATTTATAAACCAAAACAAACCATTGAGTTCATTCTAATTCAGAGTATAGACTGACCCATAGGATTTTCCAGGATGCAAATCTTTTTGCAAACAGACTCTTCTCATTTCCCTCACCAACTTTTCACATCACATCCAAGTATTTCACCACTGCACCACTGGGCTCCTATACCTTTTCATCTCTCAAACTCAAAGTCACTGCCATCAAGTCAATTCCAACTTATAATGACATTTTATAGGGATTTCAAGACTACAAATCTGTAAAAGATCAGAAAGCCTCATCTGTTTCCCATAGAGAAGCTAGTGGGTTTGAATTGCTTACCTTGGGGTTAGAAGTCCAGTGTTTATCATACAGCACTAACCACACTCAAATATTAGGGAATGTAACCTAGTGTCATAGTCCCCAGGTAGTGCAAATGGTAAACATTTAGTTGCTAACCAAAAGGTTGAAGGTTTGAGTTCACCTAGAGATGCATCACAAGAAAGGACCAAAAACTCAGTCATTGAAAACCATAGGGAGCAAGGTGACAAACATAAGGTCATTATGAGCTGAATGAACATAATAACATCTAGATGATTAATCTAGTATCATGTCTTTTTTTTTTTCTTTTCTTTTTTAAAAATGTTTTTATTGTGAATTGAGTAAAAGTTTTCAGGGCAGATCATCAGTTTTACATTCAACAAATCATACACCTTGTTTCATTACAATGATTATAATCCTCTCCATGTACCAACAGTATTTTTCTCAATTCATTTTAGCTCTTTTTTTTTTTTTT
>NW_006408576.1:14192023-14199493 GCF_000296735.1 Chrysochloris asiatica
TTGTGTCTTTGAATTCTCAGGTCTACAGTCATTGAAACTGGGTTACTTCTAGAGAAGGAATGATTATTAATGCTCAGTGGCTTCTTTTTGTTGTTGTTAGGGGTTGTTGAGTGGGGTCCAACTCGTCACAACCTTATGTACAAAGGACAACACACTGCCTTCTCTTGCACCCTCTTCATAATAATGGTATGTTTGAGCCCAGTGTTGCAGCCACTAAGTTAGTTGATCTTATTAAGGACTTTTTAGCTGCAAGTCCCCTGATCTTCATGATGTCCTTCTTCAGAGATTGATTCCTCCTGATGACATGTTTGAAGTACATGAGAGGAAGTCTCATTATCCTCTATTCTAAGGAGCATTTTGGCTGCACCTCTTCCAAGACAGATAGGTTTGTTCTTCTTTCTGTCCATGGTATAGCTGATATCCTTCACCACCATAATTCAAAAGGATCAATTCTTCTCTAGTCTTTATTCATTGCTCAGCTTTTGCTTGGGTCAAACACACCTTAGTCCTCAAAGTAGATATCTTTGCTTTTCAATATTAAAAATAAAAAAAAAAGACTTTTGGAGCACATTTGCCCAAAGCAATGTATCATTTAATGTCTTGACTGCCACTTCCCTGGACATTGATTGTGAGTCCAGAACAAATGAAATCTTGGAAATGTCAATCTTTTATCCATACATCATGATGCTACTTGTTGGTTCAGTTGTGAGAATGTTTATTTTATTCATGTTAAGGTATAATCCATATTTAAGGCTGCAATATTTATCTTTCTCTTCACTTTCAACAAGCGATGTTGCATCACCTACATATCACAAGTTGTTGAAGAGTCTTTCTACAATCCTGATGTTGTTTTCATCTTCATAATCCATCTTCTTAGATTATTTTCTTAGTGTGTTTTTGTTGTTGTTGCTAAGTACCGTCAAGTCAGTTCTCGCTGACAGTGACCCTGTATTGGGTTTCTGAGGAGCAGCTGATGAGCTTGAACCATTGACCTTGTCGATGAAAAAGGATGGTGAAATGATTCAATCCTGACATACCTCTTCCCTGATTTCAACCCACTCAGCATCCCTTCTTCTGTTTCTTGGCTTCTTGATTTATGTAAAGGTGCTGCATGAGCTCTATTCAGAGCTCTGGAATTCACAATCTTTGCAATGTTATCCATAATTAGTTATAATCCACATTTCAGTATTATACTCAAGAAAAACCTGAAGCTGCATATCTTTAAGGAAGCAGATAATCCCATATTTTCCCACAAAGAAGCTGGTGCATTTGAACCTTTAGCCTTAGATTAGCATTCCAAGGAGTAACCTGGTATACCACAAAGTTCACCATCTGTCATTGTAATAACTGGTAGATCCAGAATTTAATTATCTTATTCAAGAAAATATTCTTATTTGCAATGTTATATAGTGTGAGGGTACGAGCATTTGTTCATAAAACTTAAGGAATAAGAATGAGGGTGCTTGGTGAGGCCAGTAAGAACAATAGCAATTGCTTGATACTGGTCCTGCACCTCTTCTATGCAAAGTATTAAGTCTTAGAGTGGTGGTGGTTGGTGGTTATGTGCCATGGAATCGGTTCCAACTCATACCAACCCTGTACAGGGTTTCCGAGGCTGTAACTCTTTATGGGAGCAGAAAGCCTTAGAGTAGTAATATATAATTCCTCTTAGTTATCCAATGCTGCTATAACAGAAATACCACAAAGGAATGACCTTAACAACCAGGAATGTATTCTCTCACAGTTTAGGAGGC
Organism: Chrysochloris asiatica; assembly: GCF_000296735.1. NCBI lineage: Eukaryota > Metazoa > Chordata > Mammalia > Afrosoricida > Chrysochloridae > Chrysochloris > Chrysochloris asiatica. The sequence continues at coordinate 14,193,778 of NW_006408576.1, forward strand.
TGGAAGTCTGAATTCAGAGCACTGGTTCTGGAGTAATGTCCTTGCCTACTTTCAGCATCAGTAGGCCTAAATTTCTTTGGGTTCCTTCACGTGGTTTAGAAACAATCTTCCCTGGATCTAGGAGCTTCACAATGCAAAGACCTGAGTCCAAAAAGGATGCATTCCATTGCCAGTTCTTTCTTTGTGGTAGTATGTTCCTCGTTCTCTGCTCAAGTCTCTGTCCTTTTATCTCTTGTAAGTTAAAAGTGCTGTGTGTTGTACCCCTGGGATCTCCCATAAATTGGATATACTAAGTGGTGGTGGGATTAAGGTTGTTGTGATAGTTAAGTACCATTCAAATGGCTCCTACTCATACCTACTATAAATAGTGTTACTGAGACTGTAAACTTTTGTGGTAGCAGAAATCCTCTTCTTTCTCTGAAGGAGCAACTGGTGGGCTCAAACTGTTGACCTTGCATTCCCCAGTGCAATGTCTATCCTCTAGAGCCACCTCGCCCCCAAATTGTTAATCTGCTTATTGGTTTATCACAACAAATCACATCATAGGAAATAACTTAATCTCAATTGTCAAACCATTGACATCCTGACTCAACCAAGTTAAAACAAAACTTTAACTATCATATCATCAAAGTCTTCTCATGGAGGCTCATGATTTCTTAGGGTAATAGTATACATTCTTGCTATAAATCTTTCCAACTTTAATATTTCTTCAGAACAGTGGTATCACATATCCCATATTCCTTATTTTTGGGAAATTAATCTTATTCAACTGATTTAAACTTAGAATCACAGATGGCAATGACCTAGGATAACTTTATATCAACATCCCTTTTACAAAATGAAAGGAAAAGTCAGAAGTGACAGCTTCATAACATATAAATTCCTTCGCTACTGAAACGCATGAGTTTTCAATTCAATTTGCACCGTAGAATCACCTGGGAAATATTTTTAAATTTCTGCTGCCCAGGCCACAGTTGTAGGTCCTTCGACTTAATTGTTCTGATGTGTTACTTGGCAATGGGATTTTCTTAACTCTGCCTCCCCGGGTGTTTCTAAAGTGAAACAATGGTTAAGAACTTCTGCATTAATATTTCCTCACATTGGTATGCTCTTATAAACAAATATGTGATCTTGGTGTACCGAGGGTGCAGTGGCTTGAACCCAACTTTTTGCTTGCCAAAAGAGAAGAAATGAGGGAGCAAACTGAATAGTATTTGTTCTTCTACTTTATGCTTTGTCTACATACAGGTGTTCTGCAATAATATCTTTTCCTCAGCTTTATTTTATTAATTTTTCTTTAGAAGAAAGAGAGAAAATGAAAAAGTATTATTTTTAGCAGCTACAAATGAAATGTGTTTGAGAGTAATGGAAGTTCAGAAAATTAAGATTTGATTTAGTTCTGTTTCAGAACCAATTTTATTTAAAGCTGACGTTTTCTGTAAAGGTGCAGATAGGAAACATTTTAGATGGATGGGCCATACAATCTCTATTGCAACTTGTCATACTGGCATTATAGCTCAACAATACGTAAATACATGTATGGGCTTGTGTTCCACTAAAACTTTATTTACGAAAGTATTAAATAAGTGGTGGGCTAAATCTGACCTGCAGACTGGAGTTTGCCAATCTCTAAAGTGTCAAATTAAAATACTACCACTTTGTAGACTGCCAGAACAAACAAATCTGTGTTGGAAGAAGTACCACCAAAATGGCCAGACTTCATCTCTCATACTTCAGACATATTATCAGGTAGGACCAATCCATAGAGAAGGATATCATACTTGCTGAAGTGGAGAGTCAGCAAATAAGAGGCAAACCACCAATGAGATGGACTGCCAAGTGACAGCATCAATGGGCTCAAACATAGCATCAATTTTAAAGATGGTGAAGGACTGAAAGATGTTTCATTCTGTTGTGCATACAGTCATTATGGGTCAGAACCAACTCAATAGCATTTAACTAACAATTTTGCTTGATGATGAGCTAACACTTTAAAAATGTCAAAATTCAAGTGAAGAGCTTCCGGTTTTGGCAGTGGCAGAGGAAGACTCAGGAAGGACAGGCTCTGTGGGGGATGGACTGAAAACCCAGAGTAGCTGCTTTCACAGAACAACCCCAGAGCTCTGGATCAAATATAAGGTCCAGGGCATCAGTTTCCGGTACCCACTGGTGGAAAAATCATAGTATAAAGGAAAATATTTTGATTTAGGAATTGATCCAGACACAAGACTCCCTCTGCAGGCACCCTGCCCTGGCTGAGTTCAGAGGGCAGGGTCACAGCCCAACCAGCTTTGTGAACTGGAGCTAAAACCCTGTGTAGGGACATTTTCAAAAGGAGCTGTGTATGTGTGTGTGTTGTGTGTGTGGGGGGGTGAGATTCTACACATTTCTTCCTCTTCTTCCTTTTCACGCCTTCTCTGCCCAGCCTGGACGCCTTCAGGCAGGTGGGCATGCACCCCCCAAAGATTCCAGCATTGAGCCCACAGCTTTCCCACAGCATAGAGAGGAAGACCACCCATTGGTCTCACATCCAGATTCTTTGGTGACTGCTTATGACATCTGGCTCAGAGTCCCAGCCCTAAAGTTAACGTGTGCAGGACAATTTACTCCTGTGTCCCAGCAAGAAAAAAGCAGTGCTGGCCTGACAGACAAACCATATGAACAATCTGTAAAAGCCCAACACAAAAGGACACAACTAGGGAGGGCGTGGCCACAGCCAAGCAGAGGCAGTGACCCAGCGCTAGAAGCCACAGAGCTGCACATCTGGAGGGAGAGGGGTGACCAATTTTTCATCTTTCACTTTTCATTTTTCATGTATCTTTCCTCTTCACTCCTATCGCAATTGCGCCATTACTGCCCAGCTCAGATGCCTTCATGCAGGCGGGAGCACACCCCCAAAAGGGTACAGCATTGCACCCATAGTTTTCCATTGGCACAGAAAAGAAACCCCCAGGCTGCTTCTTATGACATCTGACTCTGGGACCCAGCCCCAAAGTTGAGTTTTTGCCTGCACAGCAAAGGCCAGTGGACAATCACAATTTTATTTTTGTTTTTAATTGGTGGCTTCTGTCTCTGCTTCTATATTGTTTCTCTCTTTGGTCTTTTTGGTCCCACTTTTTTCCCCAGGGGTTGGAGCTTTCTCTCACTACCTTATCCAAGAAGAGGCAGCAACTGTGCTCATATAGCCAAGTTATAAGCATACCCTGTAATACCCCACCATCTGGACAAGAGCCAAATCCAGCTGCTAGGCAGGTGTTACACATATAAAAGGGAAGCCTATCTCCAGATCATATCTGCCAGGAGACGCTTAGTAAGCTTAACAACAAAGCAACATATATGCATTTAAGCATTAAAAACCCACATAACTACTGAAAATGTCCAAGAAAACACAAATAAAGATTTCAACACATGTCCAAAAACAGAAAAAAATAACTGAGACAAATGAGCTGGAAGCAGACAAAGATTTTCTAGTATAACAGCAGGCTCTGGATCTGCCTGAGATGGAATTCAGAAGAATTATATGGAAACAAATTCAAATGCTCTGAAAAGGGGTGGAGGAATATAAGAAAGAAATCAGGAAAGTGCTACAGGAGCAATGAAACAAGGTAGATATGGCATTAGAAATGATATAATACCTGCAAAAAGAAGTCAATGTGATTAATAATAAGATGTCAGAAATGGACAATACACTGAAAGGGCAAAGGAGTAGAATGGAAGAGATGGAAGCCAGATCCAGCGATCTGGAAGACAAACCTTTCAATAATATAGAAGAGCAAGTAGAAAAAGGATTAAAAAGTCAGAAGAGAGTCAAGATTCATGCCAGTTAACATGAAGAGGGTTAACTTAAGAATTATTGGCTTTTCAGAACAGAAAGAATCACAGAAGTCCACAGAAGAGATAGTTGAAGAGCTTCTGGAAGAAAATTTTCCTAACATCTTGAAAGATGTTCAAGAAGCTGGAAAAAACTCAGGAAGGATAGACCCCAAAAGAAAATCACCAAAACATATCATAATCAAGTTTTCCAAAATCAAAAACAAGGAGAGAATCCTAAAAGCAGCCAGGGTAAAGAGAAGTTTTACTTACAAAGGCAAGCAAATCAGATTAAGCTGTAATTTCTCAGCAGAAATCATTCGGCAAAAAGGCAATGGTGAGACATATATAAAACCCTAAAAGAAAACAACTGTCAACCAAGAATCATCTATCCAGCAAAACTGTCAATCAAATACAATGGTGCAATCAAAATATTCCAGGAAAAACAAAAATTAAGAGATTTTGGAAAAGCCAATCCAATGCTTCAAAACATCCTAAAGGGAGTTCTTTGAAATGAAACCAGCAAGAACACACAACCACCAGAGATTGACAGGCATGGCAACACCACCTGAAACTCAGTCGACAGCAGAGTTCAGAACAGAACAAAATTACAGCAATGAATTCAGAGGACCTGTGAGGCCAACCAAGAATTAAAATATTAACAATGTCAAAGAAGGGAAAAATATAGGAACAGAGACCCAGGTGGTAAGGAGGTCGAGCAGATTGCAGTATACAATAGACTGTCTTAAATACAGGGAAAACTTAATAGACTATAGGGTAACCCAAAAGAAGAGCAATACTTCACAATTTACCATGAATATGAAACTCCAAGCAGAACAAGGAAACATTAAAACTAAGAAAAAAACAACAAAAAATTGCAAAAAACCTGAACTGAGCACAAGAAGGCATGAAGAGCAAAGAAACAAACAGCACCACAAAAATTAACATAATGCAGTTAATGCATACCTATCAATAACTACACTGAATGTCAATGAAATAAAGCACCAGTGAAGAGACAGTGAGTGGATGAATGGATAATAAAAGAAGACCCTTCAATATGCTGTCTGCAAGAGACACAATTTACCCACAAAGACAAAAACTAAAAGTTAAAGAATAGAAACAAATATACCAAGCTAACAGTAATAAAAAACAAGCAGGAGTGGCAACACTAATCTCTGATAAAAGAAACTTTAAGGCAAAAACCAGCATAAGAGATAAAAAAAAGGACACTATCTCATGATTAAAGGGTAAAATTGAGCAAAATGACATAACCATAATTAACATCTATGCTCCCAATAAATGAGCACCAAGATATATAAAGCAAACCCTACTAGAATTGAAGAAAGAAATAGATAAATCTGTAATTATAGTGGGAGATTTTAATACGCCACTTTCGAAAAGAGGTAGAACCACCAGTAAGAAAGTTGACAAAGCTACAGAGGCACTACACAGCAAAATCAACCAAATTGACCTCTTAGACATGTACAGAGCATTCAACCCAACAACAGCAAAATACACATCTTTTCCAGGGCACATAGAACATTCTCCAGAATTGACCATGTGTTAGGTCACAAAGCAAGCCTCCATAAATTTACAAACATCAAAATACTACAAAGCATCTCTTCAGACCACAATGCCATAAAATTAGAAATCAACAATAAGAAGACCAAGGAAATAAAGTTTAACACATAGAAACTGAATAACATCCTGCTGAAGAGTGACTAGATAGCAAAAGAAATTAAACGAGAATTCAGAAAGTTCCTAGAAAAAATGAGAGAGAAAAAACAACATACCAAAATCTTTGGGATATGGAGAAAGATGTGCTGAGAGGACAATTTATTGCAATAAATGTTCATATTCAAAAAGAAGAATCAAAATTAACACATTAACACAGCTTCTCCAGGAA
>NW_006408576.1:14200973-14235964 GCF_000296735.1 Chrysochloris asiatica
TCTTTCAATAATGAATGTTGAGGCTTGATTTTTTTCCTCAGTTCACCCACCAGCCATAGAATGGCAAATAACATCAGTCTGAGTTGATTTCACTGTAATATAGGCTACTTTAATGTCAAAGGATCACTTGAGATAGTTGAACTTCATCTATAAGAAGATTCCTGTGACTCTAATGAGGGGTGGGATCATATAACATGTTCTCTTTTTTTGACCATTGCATCCCAATAAATGGGACTCTGGTATTGGAGCTTTTGTGCTAAGATTATGAAACCTCACACTGCATTTTATGAAATTTAATTATGCATATCAAAATGATAAAGAAGCGCTGGTACCGTAGTGGCTACATATTGGGCTTCTAATCTCAATGTCAGCCATTCAAAACTACCAGCCACTCTTTGGAGAAAAATGAGGCATTTGACTCCCATAAAAACCTCAGAAACTCTATACAGAGTCAATATGCATTGCAACTCCATGGAACATAAACAATAAATTCACTATCATAATTACATGAATTATAAGGTAGCAGCTTCAAGATGTAATTTTCAGTTTTGTACTTGTTGATTATGTGGCCATTGTTAATCATCAAAGGGGGTATACATAAGCTAGCCTACTAACTATTTATAAGCATTAATTCCCACTAAAAGAATTTAACTTCTACCAGTCCTCTAAAAGAGTACTCTTTTACACTCTGCTTACATTGTTCTGAATTACCATGGTTTTTTTAAATTATATTTTATTAGGAGATATGTTTTAATTCTACAAAATAATCCTATTTTTAAGACATTTGCAGTCATCTATAATTTTCTGGTGAGATGGATTGGCAAAGTGGCAGCATCAATGGACTCAGGCATGGCAACAATTATGAGGTTGGCCCAGGATCGGGCAGTGTTTTATTCTGTTGTGCATAAGGTCACTATGAGTCGGTACCGACTCGATGGCACCTGACAACAAGAATAATATAGTTTTCTGATTATTTATGATAGACAAGCCAGAATATCCTAGGCACTGGAGAAAGTACCAGCACATATAAGACATAATCTTTTCCACAGAAAACTGCCAGAGGTTCAAGCTGGATTCAGATAAGAATAGGGGATGAGTGATATAATTGCTAACACCAGAAGGATTTTGGCTGAAAGCAGGGATTTCCAGGAAAATATTGACATGCACTTCATTGACTACAAAAAAATGTGTGACTCATGACAATCCATGGATAACATCAAGGAGAATGCTTAATCTGGGACACTTAATTGTGCTCATGAGGAACTTGTACATAGATCAAGTGAACATTGAACAGTTGAAAATTAGGAAAGATGTGTGTCAGGGTTGTTTTCTTTGACCATAATCATTCAATCTTCATGCTGAGAAAATAATTTGAGAAGCTGGATTATATGAAGAAAAAAATGTGACATCACGATTGAAAGAAGACTCAACAGCCTCTGATATACAAATGAAACAACTTTGCTGAAAGTTAAGAGAATTAAAATAATTGCTGATGAAGATCAAAGGCCACAGCTTTAGTATGGGTTGCATTTCAGCGTAAAGAAAATAAAAATCCTCACCACTGGACCAATAAATAACATCAAGATAAATGGAGAAAAAAATTGAAGTTGTCAAAGACTTCATTTTGCTTAGATCAACAATCAACACTCATGGAAACAAAATCAAGAGAAAAAAAAAAGTGAAGATTAGGCACATCTCCTGCACCAAATCTCATTAATGGATCCAAGAAAAAAGGTATCAGTTTGGAAACTAAGGTTCACATGACCCAAGCCATGGTATTTTCAATAAACTCATATGCATGTGAAAGTTGGACAATGAATAAAAAAGACTCTTGAAGAATTGATGCATTTGAGTTATGGTGTTGGAGGAGAATATGAAAAGTACCATGGACTTCCAAAAGAACAAACCAATCTGTGCTGGAAAAAGTACAGTCAGAATGTTCCTTAGAAATTAGGATGGCCAGACTTCATCTCTCTTACTTCAGACATATTAACAAGAGGACCGAGTCCCTGAAAAATAACATCATGATTGGTAAACTAGAGGGTTACCAAAAAAAAAAAAAGGAGAGCCCCCCTCCCCCAACAGGATGGATTGGACAGTAGCCACGTAATGGGCTCAAACATAGCAAAGATTGTGAGATTGGCACAGGACCAGTAATTGCTTTGTTTTGTTGTGCATATGGTCACTATGAGTTGGTAATGATTCAATGGCAACTAACAACAACAAATCATTGAAATATTTGCCCTCAATAATCTTGTGGCAATGAATCATCATCATCTAATACAGAACAAAGTTGTAAATAAAAGCCTTTTTATAGCTAATATTTGCAATTTAGTGTTTGCATATTAATGATAGTAAGGATGATATACCATTTTATTAAAAACAAGCCAAGAAGTGCTACCGTTTTGAAAAGATGTTAAAATGCGATGTGTTGTGAAATGACTCATGGATAGCAATCAAGAGGTCTCATGCTAGATCTGAATTAACCATTCACTCTCTGAGGGACCGTAAAGACATCAATTTACTAGTCTTTCCTCCTCAACTGCAAAATGGGTACTAAGGTTGAAATTCTACCGTTGATCATATTACAATGTAGGGTTCATGTCAAGATCTCAAATTTTGGGGTGGTTAATTAAATAATTGAATGAATAAATGAATGCCTTTCTCTCTGGAATCACCATGGTCTTTAAAATATGACCTCACTTTGAATTCCAACTCTGACATTCACTAAGTTTTAATTTCAATTTATTTTCCAAACCTGAGAAATAGGTACAAATATTTCATAACTTTCAACTGAGGAGAAGGGATAGCAAGCAATGTATTTTCCATAGTTGACTTTCAATACAGGAAAGATCTCATGTTGTTGTTGTTAAGTACCGTTGAGTCAGTTTTGACCCATAGCGACCCTGTATAGAGTTTCTGAGGAGTGACTGGTGAGCTTGAAGGTCTCATACATGTCATACAATAATTAATTAATTTAGGAGTGTTTGATTCTTTAAACTCTATCATCTATTTACCTTCACACAGAAGAATAGGGTATGGAAAGAGAAGAATTCTGAAAATGAAGGGGAAAATGTTTAGGTAAGACCATTGTTGATGAAGTATGTTGAGAGAATCTAGAATATTGGAATGAGAATAGTAACTGTAGTAGACATGTATTGTAGCACCCCTTTTGTAGTTTATACTTGAAATTCCAGATATTCCAGACAAAATATTATTTGAATAACCATTGCTTTATTTATTATTTTGTGTGTGTGTGTTTAAGATACTCGTGAGTCAATTCTGACTCACAGCGATACTATGTACAATAGAACAAAACACTGCCTGGCCCTGTGCAATCTTCAAAATTGTTTTATTTGAGCCCATTGTTGCTGCTACTATGTCAATTCATCTTGTTGATGGTTTACCCATTTTTCCAGATCCTCTACCAAGCATGATGTCGATTTCCAAGGACTGCTTCTTCTAGATAACATGTCCAAAGTGAGATAAAGTCTCACCTCTAAGAAACACTCTGGCAGTACATCCTCTAAGAAAGATTTGTTTGTTCTTGTAGCCTATGGTGTATTCAATATTCTTCACCAGCAACATAATTCAAATGCATCCATTTGTCTATAGTCTTCCTTATTTGCCGACCAACTTTCACATGCATATGATGTGACTGAAAAGACCATGGCTTGGATTAGGTGTATCTTATTCTTTCAACAAATCTTTGCTCTTTAACACTTCAAAGAGGTGTTTTTTTGTTTTGTTTTGTTTTGTTTTCACAACATTTTTCAAAATGAAATGTGTCTCTTGATTTCTTGACTGCTGCTTCTTTCATAGGTGCAATGAACAAATTAATTGACAACTTCTAATATTTATGTATTTATCATGATCTTGACTATTGGTTCAGTTCCGTGGAATTTAGTTTTCTCTACATTGAGTTAAAAATCAGTGTATTCTTGATATCTATCAGTAAGTGTTTCAAGTCCTCTTCACTTTTAGCAAGCAAGGTTGTCTCATCTGTATATCACAGATTATTAATAGTTGGAAAATGTTCCAACAACATAAACAGTGACTATACTTATGGACTTCATCAAATAGAATACACAAAAATCAAATTTACTATATCTATGGAAAGAGACAATGAAGAAGCTCAATGTCATCATCCAAAACAAAGCCAGGGGTCAACGGAGCAACAGTTTGTTATTTTCTTGGCATAGGCTATTTGTTGAAACATATCAATATGCATTTTGTTAATTAGTGGAGACTTGCTTTTCATCAATGTTTTTAGTGTAACTTGGACTTCTTCCTTCAATACCAGCAGTTCTTAATCATATGCTACCTCTTGAAATGTTAAACATTTCCCAATTATTTTAGGTACAGAGAGTCTGTGTATTCCATTTTCTTTTGAACTTTCTGTGTTTTCAATATTTTGCCCATAGAATCCTTCAATATGGTAACTTAATGCTTGAATATTTCCTTCATTTTCAGCTTGAGACCCTTTTGGTTTTCTAACTCCAGGTTTTTGCATCTTTCATTTTAATATTTTGTTTTGTCTTCTCATACTCTTCTTTGAAAATTTCTGTTCAGGTTTTTTATTTCATAATTTCTTCAAATCACTTTAGTTACTCCACATTCACGAGCAACTTTTGAAGTCTCTTCTAATATCCTCTTTGGTCTTTCCTTTCTATACTGTCTTTTTAAATAACTTTTTTTGGTCTTTATATATGATGTTCTTGATTCCATTCTACAACTCGTCTGTTCTTTGGTCATTAGTGTTCAATACATCAAATCTGTTTCGAAATGGTATGTAAATTCAGGTGGGATATACTCTGGACTGCCTAAAGAACAAACAGATCTGTGCTGGAAAAAGTACAGCCAGAATGTTTCTTAGAAACCAGGAACCAAATTTCGTCTCTCATACTTTCGACATATTATCAGGAGGGACCAGTCACTGGAGAAGGATATCATGTTTGGTAAAGTGGTGTGTTGGAGAAAAAGAGAAGACCCTTAATGAGATGAACTGGCATAGTGGTGGCAGCAATGGGCTCAGGCTTAGTAGCAATTGTGAGTTTGGCCCAGAACCAGGCAAGGTTTCGTTCTGTTATGCATAGGGTCACTATGATTTGGTATAGACTCCAGCGCACTTACTACTTTCCTCAATACAAAATATTCAAAGTCACAGTAGAGGAATTTTCCATCACAGGGGTGAGTAGAGAAGATCTTGCAGGGTGGCAAGTATAGACATTTCTGGGTCAGATTTAGAAATTGTATAATGGTAGTGTAAACCCGCTGGACCACAAGGTCAGTTTGAACCATAAGATCAGTGACTCCAACTAACCAGCTACCCCTCAGAAACCCTATACAGGATTGCTATGAGTTGGAACTGACTCTACGACACTTCCAACAACAACAACAACATATAGTTATTCTAAGGAGCTTTGGTAGTATTGTTGTTATTGTTATTAAGTGCTGTTGAGTCAGTTCCGACCCATAGCGACCCTCTAGAGGGTTTCCAAGGAGTGACTAGTGAGCTTGAACCACCAAACTTGCAGTTCAAACCGATTGTGCAGTCTAGCGCATTAACCCACTAGATTACAATTTGGATTGCTAACTGTGAGGTCAGCAGTTCAAATCTGCCAGATACTCTACAGGAAAAAGATGAGGCTTTCTGCTGCCTAAAGATATACAGTCTCAGAAGTATTTTACAAGGTCACTATGAGTCATAACTAACTCCATGGCACACAACTACCAACTAGCATGTATAGTTATTCTAAACACATTCTATTGGCTAGAATTCAATCATACTGATAAATACAAATTCAAGGAATCCTGGAAAATGCAATATGTATGCTTGTAAATACATGTACATATAGGAGAATGTAATCACATTATACATACACTTTTAAGCAATTTGTGTTACTTTATTAGTTGATACAGATTCACTTCATCATTTTTAGTTATGACGTAGTATTCCAATGTAAGAATTTTCCATGTTTTATTTAACCAGTCTATATGGAGTCCTGGTGTGGTGCTGTGGGCTAATGTGCTGGAATGCAAAGTCAGTATGAACTGCAGATTCAGTTCACCAGCTGCTCCTCAGAAACCCTACACCGGGTCACTGTGGGTCAGAACACACTCGATGGCACTTAGCAATACTATGGTATTATATTTTAAACTGAAACTTTCAAATCACAGTAAAATCTTTCTTATTCAGTTTATATAATGACATGTTTTGGATATATGATTTTTGTGGATAACTGAGACTATCATTTTAAGCACTACTTTTATCAGAATTTTAAATATATTTTGTATGAAGCTATTTCTAAAGCTATTACATAATTAGATGGGTTCTTACACATCATCAACTAAACATAATTTAACAATTTTATTTATAAGTGTGGCATAGATAATGATGCTTACCTAGCATTCAGTTAGTTGTTCAAATTTCCCTGTCTCCTTGACTCTGGTCTGTGGGTGTAAACAATGTATGCTAATTTGGGACCAAAATATAAAAGGCTGATTGTAAGCTTCAAGCTTTCTGTTCCCCTGCTATGGTGTCCAAGCAGGCTTCTCATTGATATGGTAGACTCATTAAATCAGAGCAACAAAGATTGTTGAGTTACCACATGGAGGATAATTACCCTGGAGATTTGCCAAAATGACAGCAGAATAACCATGACTGAGAAAAGTAAACCTTTGTTGTATTAACCTTCTAAGTAATTGGGACTATTTAGTACCTATTCTGTCTTGATTAATAAAATGGGTATGAAAAATTTTTTAAATTTTGATTACTAATATTGATGAATATTTTTATAATATTGAATAGCTTACATATGACTTTCATAATCACTCACTTACATGACTTGTACAATAATATAATTATGGGTACAGGTACTTCTGGAATGCTTTTCATTATGCTATTCACATTTATGAGTTTATGTTATTTTCCTTTTTGAGGCAGCATAAATCTTTTTTTTTCATAGGAAATTTTGTGCATATATACCTTCTAATCTATTGCTACTTCTCAAACGATCTCATGTGGTTCCACTAGGCCAATACATAAATTTAGTTTTATTTGTTAAAAAAAAAAAAAAAACAAAAAAAAAAAAAAACAGAAACAAAGTATACTGTCCCAGAACGAAAACCTGAGAACATCTCTTCTGAGGAAGCTATTTAACTCTTAACATATAAAACATAGAGCCCTGGTATGGTAAAGTCAGGTAAGCCATAGAGTGTTAACTACAAGATTGGCAGTTCAAACCCACCAGACATTCTCAGGATCCTCATACAGTGTAGCTATGAATCAGAAAGGACTAGTTGGCAATACAGCAGCAACAATGTTCAAAGGTACTCAACATACAAAATGACTTCCTGTCTTTCTAGTTTTAAAAGTGGTTCTGTTGCAATCTATGACTTTTCTAATTCTCCTAATAATATAATCCTAACATTTCTTTCCTTACTTCCTAAATGAACACTTAACTGAATTTCTAAGAATATGAGGGATTCTTTAGTGGGAGTCCTGGTGGTGCAATGGGGCTAAGTGTTGGGCTGTTAACCAAATGGAAGGAAGTTCAAACCCACCAACCACTCTATGGGAGAAAGATGAAGTTGTTTTCTCTGGTAAAGATAAAATTGTCTACACCACTGTAATAAGCATCATATCCTTCTTCAGGATCTGTCTGAATTTATTAGATATGAATTCTCACCATTTTGACTTCTAAGGAGCATTCTGGTTGTACTTTTCCCAACCAAATTTGTTTGTTCTGGCAGGCCATGGTACTTTTAATATTATACTCCAAGACCATAGCTCAAATGCATCAATTCTTTTATGGCCTTCCTTATTCACTCTCCAACTTTCACATATATGTGAAGCTTTTGAAAATACCATGCTTGGGTCAGGTGCACCTTACAGTGCTATCTTTGCTCTTGAATATTTTAAGGAGGTCTTGTGCAGCAGATTTGCCTAATGCAATATGTCATTTAATCTCTTGATGGCTGCCTTCAAAAGCACTGATAGTGGATCCAAGCAAAATGATGTCTTTGACAACTTCAATCTTTTATCTATCTTGATATTATTTATTTGTTCAGTCGTGATGATTTTTGTTTTCTTTACATTGAGGTGCAACCAATACTGAAGGCTGTGGTCATTAATCTTCATCAGTAAGTATTTTAAGTCTCTTCACTTTCAGCAAGCAAAGTTATTTCATCTGCATCTCAAAGGTTGTTAATGAGTCTTCCTTTTATCCTAATGTCATATTTTTTTTCGTATAATACAGCTACTTGGAAAATTTGCTCAGCATACAAATTGAATAACTATGGTGGAAAAATACAACCATGGTGCACATCTTTCTTGATTTCAAATAATTCTGAGTCCCCTTGTTCTGTTTGAACTACTGCCTCTAGGTCCATGTACAGGTTTCTCATGAATACAATTAAGTATTATTGAATACCCATTCTTATCCTTATCGTGTCATGATGCACATTGTTGGAAGCCTTTCCATAGTCAATAATGCACAGGTGAACATTTTTCTGGTGCTCTCTTCTTCTGGCCAAAATCCATCAGACACCAGCAGTGATATCCCTATTTCTACATCATCCTTTTAATCCAGTTTGAACTTTTGGAAGTTACCTTTCAGAGCACTGTTGCAGCCTTTTGAAATAATGTTTAGCAAAATTTTACTTGCTTGTAATATTAATGATATTGTCAGATGATTTACACATTCCTTTGAGTAACTTCTCTTTGGAATAAGCAAAAATATGGATCTCTTCCAAACAGTGTGCCAGACATCTGTCTTCAAGTTTCTTGGCATAGATGAGTGAGTGCCTCCAGTGTTACATAAATTTGTTGAAAGATTTTGATTTGTATTCCATTTTTCCCCAGAGCCTTGTTCTTTGCCAATGCCTTCAGTGAACCTTGAATTTCTTCTTTGGGTACCACTGACTGTTGATCAAATGAAATGGTTGAACTTTTCTTCCGCATCAGCCTCAGCTTGCAAAAGAACAATTTATGGTCTGTTCTAAAATCTGCCCCTGGTCTTGGTTTGGCTGATGATGTGCTGTTCTTCCACTCTTTCTTCCCACAGATGTAGTCAGTTTGATTCATGTGTATTCCATCTGGTGAGGTCCATGTGTATAGCCATGCTTTTTTGTTGTTTGAAAAGCAATTTGCAATGAATAAGTCATTGGACTTTGAAATTTTGACATGAGATCTCCAGCATCATTTCTATCACCAATGCCATATTTTCCAATTACTGATCTTTCCTCTTTGTTTCCAACCTTTGCATTTCAATTTACAGTAATTATCAACATTGATTGCATGTTTGGTCAATTTCAGACTGAAGAAGTTAGTAGAATTCTTTAATTTCATCATCACTTTCTTTAGTGGTTTGTGTGTACATTTGAATTATATTGTTCTTAGCTAGGCATATGGAAATTATATCACAGACAGCATTATATCTCAATATATGTCTTAATATGTTCTTTTGATGATGAATGTGATGCCATTCCTCTTCAATTTATCATTCCTGGTATATTAAGCCATATAATTATCAGATTCAAAATGTGCAATACCAGTCCATTCTAGCTCACTTGTTGTTAAGTGCTGTCGAGGCAGTTCTGATCCACAGAGACCCTGCATAGGGTTTCCAAGGAGGGGCTGGTGAGTCTGAACCACCAGCCTTGAAGATCAAAGAGACAATGTGTTCCATTTCATTTTTTTAAAAAACTTTCAAGTTTCCTTGATTCATTCTTTGTACATTCCATGTTCTGATTATTAATGAATGCTTACAACTGCTTCTTCTCATGTGGCAATCCATATTCTATGACTTTCGTACATTTTTTTCTCATTTAAACAAACTTATGAGATTCTCTTATTCCTATTTTATGCATATGAAACTGAAACTTCAAGAGGAAAGCAGCATGAGGCGGGAGATGGTAATTTCCTTTCCTGTAATTATTTCTTAGAACTTTTTTGATCTGATTTATTGTGTATTATTTATGCAATTTAAGAAATAAAAATGCTAATGTTGAAAGCCAAAGCAAGTGAACATAATGAGCCCAACAGTGTGAAGAAGAATCTGTAAAGACAAAAGGATGGAAGAGTTCTCCACGTGGAAGGATTTCTGTTAATGTTGATTTGCTTTCATACGCTTTTCAGTAATGTTCTAACTTTTTGATGATACACATTTTTGGTTTTACAATAAGCAAAACTCAGGGAAAATTTTTAGGAACAAGGGGTGCTGTCAGTCATCCAGCCACCTATGCCTAGTATGCTCTCCTTCAGCACCATCCTCATGTGTTACCTTTCAAATAAAACCTTTTGCCGCTAAACAGACAAAACAAATAAAGAAGAAAGCAGAATATTCAAGGTTATACAGTGTGTAGACAGAGATGCAGAGGGTTTTATCTAATTGCAGTTAATTCCAGAGCATTTGGTTTTTACCTTTTTATGCTATTATAAACAAATAGAAATGGTTGCCATTTAGCCACTCACTGCTATCGAGACAGTGGATTCCAACTCAGAACAACCTTATAGTAGAACTGCTCCATAGGTGTTCCAATACTGTAAATATTTATGGAAGTAAACAGCCTCATGATTCCTCCTCACAATAGCTGCTGGGTTTGAACTGCCCACTTTGAGATTAGCATCACACTGCTTAACCCACTGCACAATGAAAATTGTAAATAATAATAATAATAAT
The DNA here is from genome assembly GCF_000296735.1 of Chrysochloris asiatica. NCBI lineage: Eukaryota > Metazoa > Chordata > Mammalia > Afrosoricida > Chrysochloridae > Chrysochloris > Chrysochloris asiatica. The sequence continues at coordinate 14,211,659 of NW_006408576.1, forward strand.
AATTGCTGTTCTTCTATTTTAGAAGACTGACCTTTCAATTTTCCTATTTCCTGCCATTATTTGGAGGATCTTTCACCAGACATTGCTGGCCTATACTATAAGTGCAGTGTAACTACCTGTCAAGTGTCCAAGCACTTCCTTAATATCACAGACTTCTAGGATGACTCACCATACTTTCCTATAGTCCATGAGTAAGGAAACAAGATTATATGGATTCAGACAGTTTATTATTCATTGCACAAGATGTGCTTCATGTTCACCTGGGTTCCACATACCCTCCAATCCCCATGGTGGTGATAGACCCAGGTGAATACTATGATCTCAGTGATCTGCATTTAGCTGAAGAGCATGAGTTTAGGAAACATCTTGTTTCATAAGGTATTAATAGTAATCCTGCCCAACTTTTGCCCCAGATTGAGACATTATCTTTATTAACCTGGTCGAAATACAAATCTACCATTTGCACTGGAGGGTGTTACTAGTATGGTAGGATGCTCTGTAAACATTTTTTAATTAGACTCTGAGTTGCATAGGATACCGTGGAAAATTGCCTCCTAATACTACTTAAACGTGAAAATGTTCTCAGCAGTGAAATATGCCTATATGTGCATCTTCCTGAAGGACTAGTTCAAACTCATCTTCACTGCCAAAAATAACACTTCAACGTGGACTGTGGATAAGTTTTTCAAGAGTTACACAGAATGCTCTTTCTCTGGAGCAGCTGGTCCAAGTTTAAATTGATATAATATTTTAGAAAACATTTTGATAACATAAACAAAGATTATCAATGTATTGATACATATTTAATAGAAATTTCAAGTCTAGAAATCAATTCTAAAGCAATAATTCAAAACCATTGGGAAAAAATCTGCAATAGTTTATTTTTTAATACCAAAATAACAGGTATAATTAAATGAATAGGAGACTATATGGATAAATTACAGCACCTCATGAAAAATATGATCTTGTTTAAAGGGTTTTGGAATACTTCTCATAAGAATAAATATACTGATTATGGGATGCTGTGTAAAAATGTAGTAGGACACATGTATTCATAAATGGAAAATATTTCAAAGGAAATTTATGAAATATTGCTAAGCTTTATTAAATTAGACTGATTGAATAAAGAGTAACATTTTTTCTTTTCACAATTCTCTAATAAGTTTCATATATAGTTAGATTTTTAAGTTTAAAAATATAAACTTATGAGTGATGATTTATTAATTTTATCAATTAGACATTAATCTCTAGATCTAAATCTGATACTACTAAGCATTGTTCTTCTTTTTAGTATTGAGTACTTTGATTTACTAATTTACTAATTAAAATTTCTTCATTAAGACCTTTAGTCTGCAAACATAGTATAATACCCAGAACTCAACAGTGAGATCCCAAAGCAGACTCAGAAGGTGATTGTGGTTCAGTATGGATGGAGCTCCAGAGAGTGTTCTTGTTTTTTCATGTTGAATTGAAGAGAAGATCATAGATATATGGGCACCAGAAATAAGGTATTAAAAGGGCAGGAGACTGACCTCAAACAACACCTTCCTTAAGATTCCATTATTATTTTATATGTATTCCCTCAGGATAAAATGTAAATACTTCAGAGCTTTTAGAAATTAATATTGGCTCCTACTTAACCTACTGGCCCAAAATGTCATTGATAACACTTCCTATTAACAGTACCTCTCCCATCCTAACTATGTTTCACCCAACTATGCAATGAACTCTAATCACACAGAATTCCTTTTTAGCTCTCAAAATGCTTTAAGTTTTCTTTTGCTTCAGGCCTTCTCACATCCTGTTTCCCTTTTCCATGGAGCTCTATGTCTCCCCAGCTCACCTTTTTCCAGATGAACTCTTACTAATAATTAGAAATTAATTTTTTAAATTATTTTTTTTTAAATGTCTCTTCTAGCTCACTGAATTTGGATTAGATGTCCCTGTTGTATTCTATTGCCACCTTAAAATACTCATCACATCTGTGTGCTGACAAATGCTCTTTTAGTAGATCATAACTCAAAACATGTTACCTTCAAATCCATTCTGACCGAATGTATGTCAGAATAGAACTGCAAGGTCAGGGCTGTGACCTTTAAATAGCAGATCACCAGACTTTTCTTTTGAATACCACTTAGTATATCTAGGACTCTTCTGGAAAATTGCAAACATTTGCTTTTAACTCAGGATTTCTGAGAATAGGGAAGTAAGGCAAGGATCTGTAAGATCTGGTTCTATCCACTGCTAACTGTAAGATCATCATCAGTTCAAAACCACCAGCTGCTCTGAGCCAGAAAGATGAGGTTGACTACTCCTCTAACATTTACAACCTCAGAAACGGTATAAGGGTCACTATGATTCATTGTAAACTCAATGGCAATGTGTATTTTTTAAGGTCATAAAAGCATCTTTTGTTAAATAAAAAAAAAATAGCATCCTTTGTTTAGAAATAAATTTTATATCAAGAAGATTCTTTGCCATTTCCTCTCCCAAAGTAATTTAGGTATTAAAGGGTTGGAAGGACTTCACAATGAGCTGAGTTATGTGTTAAGCCTCAAAGCATGAGAATCAAGAATAAGGGCAGTATCTGCTCCTTGCCATTCAACAGGCAGCCACAGATTCTCTTGCAGTACCAGCCACATCCCTGAGACAGGATGGTGAAGGTTGGAGTCAATGGACTTGGCCCTATTGGATGTTCGGTCACCACGGCTGCTGTTAACTATGACAAAGTGCAGGTTGTTGCCATCAACAACCACTACATTGACCTCAACTACATGATCCACATGTTCCAGTATGATTCCACCCATGGCAATATAAATGGCACTGTCAAGGCTGAGAATGCGAAGCTTACCATCAATGGGAAGCCCTTCTCTATCTTCCAGGAGTGAGCTCCTGCCAACATCAAGTGGGGTGATGCTGGTGCCGAATATGTTGTAGAGTCCACCAGTGTCTTCACAACCTTGGAGAAGGCTGGGGCTCACTTGAAGCATGATGCCAAAAGGGTAATCATCTCTGCCCCTTCTGCTTATGTTCCCATGTTTATGATGGGCATGAACCACAAGAAGTATGGCAACTCTTTCAAGATTGTCAGCAATGCCTCTTGTACCACCAACTTTTTGGCTCCCCTGGCCAAGGTAATCCATGACAATTTTGGCATCATGGAGGGACTCATGATCACAGTCCATACCATCACTGCCACCCAGAAGACTGTGGATGATCCCTTTGGGAAACTATGGCGTGATGGCCATGGGGCTGCCCAGAACATCATCCCTACATCTAGTGATGCTGCCAAGGCTGTGGGTAAGGTCCCTGAACTGAATGGGAAACTCACTGGCATGGCCTTCCGTGTCCCTCTCCCAATTTGCCTATCGTGGACCTGACCTGCCACCTGGAAACAACTGCCAAATATGATGACATCAAGAAAATAGTGAAGCAAGCATCACATGGACCTTTAAAAGACATCCTGGGTTACACTGAAGTCATCTCCTGTGACTTTAACAGTGACACCCACTCTTCCACCTTTGATGCTGGGGCTGGCATTGGCCTCAACGACCACTTTGTCAAGATCATTTCCTGGTATCACAGTGAATTTGGCTATAGCAACAGGGTGATGGATCTTATGGTCCACATGGCCTCCAAAGAATAAGAGCCACCTGGACTACCAGCCCCAGCAACAGCACTCCTCAGCTGCTAGGAGTCCTTATCCCAACTCTATCTCCCTACACACTGAGAATCTCCCATCCTCACAGTTTCCATCCAGAACCCCTGGAATAGGGGAGGGGCTTAGAGAGCCCAGCCTTGTCATGCACCATCAATAAAGTACACTATCCAGCCCCCTCCCCCGCCCAAAAAAAAAAAAGACAGAATACTAGCAGACTCCATTTGTGCAGCAAGGGTAAAGACAGAAACCAAAGGAGTAAATAATTCTTACGTGCCTTGATCTGGACTGCTACTTTCTTAGCATAAGCCATAAACCATCAGCTATGCACTTGCCTTTTTTTTTTTTCTATTTAAATTTCACTTTACAAAATTATAGTTTGATTTTTCATCTAATTTTTTTTCAAGGTACTCAAAAGTATTTTGTTTTGTTTCTGCATTATTTTCCTTAATGATTCTTACACTATTGAGTGTAAAATTATCTCAACTCACTGCTGAAATGAACAGGCTCTTGAAGCATTCCAAACTATTAAAAATCCTTCCTGTGAATCACAACTCTAAATGACACATCTTCCCTACAGAACATTGCTCCTTGACATTTTCTACATTAGGGATTCACAGCCTAGGAGGTAGAGAGAAAGGGATCACTCTTATACAAGTATCATGTTCTTTCCCATATTCTGTCTTCTTCTCTCACTTGGTTGAAAATTCCTGACCATTCACATGGGGAATACATCACATCTTAAAGATAAATTGTATCAAACAATGTGTAAAGAAAATATCCTCTTAAATAGAAATCTAGGTGAAATTGTTGATGTAAAGAGTGGTTTTAAAATATTTTTGGTAAATTATACTAAATGGGTGTTGATTTTCCTTTTCTTTATCCAGACTAACAAATCTGTAAAGGCATCTTAAATGAGATGAAAATTTAGATAATTTGAAAACAAACAAACAAACAAATCTCATTTTTTACTAAGTTTCTTTTTCATTTTCACCATTCATTTGTGGTTGTCACTGTTGAACTTTAGAAATGCCTGTTACTGTGTGCATCTTCTCCTCTTTGGTATTTGCAAGGAGACAGTCTGGAGAATAGATTTGCATGTCTATAATCTTATCAAATTGAAAAGCTCACCTTTTACATAATATCCTCAGGTTTTTTAGCCTTATGGATGAGTGGTTCTCAGGTTGGGGTCATTTTCTTTAATAAATATAAATAGATTATTTGGCTGCCCTTCTTATGAAACTTGAGGAATACTGTCCTGCTGATAGAAGTGAAAGATGATCTGTTATGTCAAGTTCTGTTATGATTTATATGCTTACAAATAAAAATATATTTATTAAAAACAATTTCAGGATCCTGGATGCCAATTTTCCAAACCATATGGAGGATATAAAGAAAGAAAAGTCACACAAACACTAACATCATTGATTAATATACTCATTATATTTCATTCCCCAAGAACTGTTTGCTAATGTACCTAAGCTAGAAATCATCTAAAACCAATAACATGAGGTGGATCAATGGATATTTCATCAGAGCAAACCCAGCTGCCAGACAGGAGAATGGACCACATTCCATTCTCTGTCTTCCAACTTTCCCAAGCTAACAAAGGGCAGGGATAATTTTTACTAAGATTTTACTGATTTGAGCTAAGACAACTTTAGAATATAATTCATATCAACAGTACAATCATTTGTGTTTTTTTTAATTTTTTTTTTAAATTATTTTTTCCCCTTCTGAAGAAAGCTGGCATGCGGTATTTACTGTGACCTATGTCAAATAGAACTTTCAGTGTGGTTTCTTATTCCACCCACGCACAACACATTTTGCAGACTTTACAGGGTTGGAACACACCGGTGCTGGAGCAAACAAAAAACCAAAAACACCCCTCCTCCAAAAAATACCCCTTGTTGTGAATCTATTTCTGAGAAAGATTGCTTGTTTCCTTAAAGCAGAACGCAAAAATTTTACAAAAAAATAAATTATTTTTAAGACTCATGTTTACTCAGATAGCAATTCTTTTTCTAGTATAACATCATGTAGTTGCTACCCCGAGATTTTTAGGAAGTCAGATAGATGCTAATGCAATGAGTTTTTGCTTTGAGTGAGCTATGCTTCTCACATTGCTTATTAGAAGGTAAAATGCATAATTATATGGCACGCTCATATAAGAGCAATAAACTTTATGGGAGTATTTATAAAACAGTATGTTTACATCAATGATACTCTATAAGTAGCAAATAATAATAACATTGTGAAGAAAATTAGCTCTTTAGATGCATACCATTTAATATGTGGTTCTGTATAATTAATATCCTGGCAATTTAATGTGTTACTCATTTTCTTTTTTTCCCTCCCCTTTACTAGGAAGAAAGAAACAGAATTTGTTTAATATGGCATCTTCACAGTAGTATAAAGCCAAATGATGTTATGCTGGATTCATCTTACTTCCTAACTCATAAATATGAAACCTGTCATTAATTTATTAATTTACATGATGCCCATTTAGATTATTTGTGAATATTTTACTTGTTCATTGCTATCTTCATTTTCATGCCTACTATGTGCATAAGAACTCATTACACTTTCAAATAATTATATATGCATTTGCTTCTGGTGTGGCACTGTGGGTTAATGCACTGGACTGCAATGTCAGTTTGAACCACAAGGTCGGTGGTTCAAGCTCACCATCTGCTCCTTGGAAACCCTATACAGGGTTGCTATGAGTCAGAACTGAATCAATGGCACTTTTCAACAACAGTTCTGTGCCTCTCAATGGGGGTATTCTTGTCACCAAAATAACTTTTTGAAAATGTCTTAGAGAAGCTTCAGTTTTCACAACTGGGAGTAGAGATTTTTGCTCACCTCTAGTGAGTAGAAACCAAAGATAATGCAAACATCCTGCAATGTATAGGACAGCCCAATACAAGTAAAATTACTTGGTTCAAAATGTCAGTTCTGTATAGATTGATATCTCTTACATTAACTCACTGACCATTAAAACCATTCTCCAAGGAATGGATTAGTATTATCCTCTACATTTTATACATGAAAAAACTTAGGCCTATGTAAGATAAGAGATTTATCTAAGATAGTATTACATTCCATGAAGTAAAGGAATTGGGCCTAGAAATCAAGTCTTCAGAGTATAAAAACCTTCACAATTGTCTCTGGTATTTTCTTTCTTGAGTCCTGATTACACTGAGAATTGAGCTTTTTTTTTTTTTTTTTTGTAACAGACAACATATGTTCTGAATAACAGTAAGTGTGTGTATGTGCACACGTATTTTCCTGAAATCTGTACCATTCTGGTGAGTAGTCCCTAGGAGCTACAGAGTTTAGATTCTAGGAAAAACTATCTTGATTCTTTCCTCCTCTCTCTGATAATTTCCTCAGTAAGGAAGCCACTCTAGAGAATCCATCCCTGGAGTTCCTTGATCTGTCAGGGGTACTTCATACTATTCCCACCAATACTTCTCAATTAAATTAATATACACTGGTCCTTATATTTCAGTGGAGTCCTGGAGCTATAGGATAAACACTGGACTGCTAACCCCAAGGTCAGTGATTCAAACCCACCAGCTGCTCCTTGGAAATCCTGTGCAGGGTCATTATGACTGGGAACCAACTCAACAGCACTTAACAACAACAACAGCAAAATATCAGTTAGCCAACTAGCCGGTTTGAAAATGTCATATTTCTATATGTTAATGGGAAATGCCTTTTTCGTCCCTTAATCTATACTGGGTCTCCATAGAGGTTTGTCTTCTCTTCTAATATATCACTGTTGAGTCAATTTTAACTCATATCAATCCTACAGGATAGAGTAGAACTGCTCTATAGGATTTCTGAAAGCATACATCTTTGCTGTTGTTAAGTGCCATTTACTCAAAGTGACCCTGTTTAGAGTTTCTGAGGAGCAGTTGGTGAGTTTGAACTGACGATCTTGCAGGGTTCATACTTGCTTTATGGTACAGTGCTTATCCTATAGTGCCACACTGTATATTCTTTGAAAAGTTTGGTAGGTTCATTTTGGTTAGGAGCACAACACTTACTCCACTGTACTTTTTCTAAGGTATCAGGGTCACCCAGATTGTTGCTTTACAACAGAGATACGATTTCTACCAGATGCATGTGGAAATTTTCATACTTCTATATGGGCTTTCAGTGCTCCTGTAAACATTTCATCATGAATAGCTGCCTAAAGCCAGGGCTACAGAAAAAAGAACTAAGTATTAGAATGATGTCTAACAAACCATTTCTCTACAAGTTAGAAGAGAAATTTGGTCCTGTGCTCTTTCTATGGCCAACAATAATGCTGCCCCCTCATTTCTCAGTACCACCCACGTTAATAATGCTTTTGCCTTTTCACTAAAGCATTACATTACCGGAACACACAGCAAAAGAGCCCTTCCTCTTCACTGTTTAGCTGTCACTGTCACCACTTAATAAATAGTTAAAAGGCAGTGACTCAGATTGCAGGTGCCAGTTTGGTCTGGGTGATTGTCAAATGGACCCATCCCAGCTAATTTAGGTCTTCAACAGCCTTACTCAGGGTGCCTAAAATCAGGCCCTATGCCAATACACCCTAGAAAAGCCCAGAAGTGAGGAGATCAGGGAGGGTGCGTGAAAAAAACAACTGGATTTAGTCTTATCCAGGTATGGAATAAGGTTTAGGAAGGAGAAATGTCATACCTTTGTATCAATAAACGATATACTTAGTGCTCTGAGCATTATCCCTCATCCTACAATCCCTGGAAGCAGAACACCTGGTTCTGCCATTTCAGGTATCAAACTGGTTAGTCAGGTCTCTGCACATGTGCTGTGAAAATAGAGAAGAGAGCATCTTGACACTTAAACAATTTCTTTGGTGAGTTGCTCACACTTGCTTACCAGCTACCCAGTTGACACAATGACGCAGAGCAAAAGGCACTTTTTATTTTACATGGTCATTTGGTTTTGGAGTCCTGGTATAGTGCTGTGGGTTAATGCACTGGACTGCAAAATTGGTTTGATTCACAAGGTCGGCAGTTCAAGCTCACCAGCTGCTCCTTTGAAACCACATACAGGGTCACTATGGGTCAGAACTGACTAGATGGCACTTAACAACAAGTCATTTGGTTTAGTGAAATGACATTTACATGTGGTTCTAGACCATATTCTGCCATCCCCACCAGTGCTTCTCAATTGAAAAATGCAAGTCCAAATCAGAAGGTAATGTTCCAGTTCTTATATACACAGGTTTATTCCACACAAAATGTCTTTAAACATGTCTCTATGTTCAGTGGATGGCTGCAGACAAGTTGTCTTATTCTCCTCAAGGTGTCTTTTAAAAAGATTCAGGCAAAATAGTGGCTTCTGAGGGAATCTACTTGGCCAGTTCAACTCAAAGCAGAAAGATGAGTTAAAAAGTTATGGTAAATATTATTTTTTTTAGGATTCCAGAGGGGTAACTTAATATATTTCTTGAAGACCACAGTATGATCACAGGTTTTTTTTTATGAAGACATTTTAAGAAAATTGAAAATTACATTATTGAGATAAAGCCCACTAACCTTGCATGGAGTTTTTCTAACCTGACAATGTGCCTCCACATTCTTGGAATGTAGAAAGGACTGTCCTATGAGAATTTCACTGAAATACTTTACCCCATCTCCCCTATAGTCCTGATTTTACTACTTCAGATTTCTTTTGGTTAACCAAATTTAGAGAACATAGAAAAGAAAGACATATGAGGTCTTTGAGGATGCCCAAACTACCATTTTGACACAGTGTTTATTATATTTATTATACCGTGTAAAATGTCAGAATTCTTTGGGGAAGAGTTTTAAAGATAGAAGCACCATCGTCCCAGTGTGTATATGCAGATGGAGGGTAAGGCGAGAAACAATAACTTCAGAGTTTGATATTTTTTATTTAATTAAGGCTTTCTATGATTTTGTAGCAATACTTTTTTACTTAAATTCACAGATACTGTTGCCAAGTTGCAAGCTGATTGTGAAATCATTGGATACTTGAAAATGGCCCCTGTACAAGTATTTATACCATGGAAATCAGCAAAACAAAAAAAACCAACAAACAAAATAACAAAAACTAACTCATTTACATTGAGTCAATCCAGACTCATTACAAGCCTATGTGCAAAACCCTATAAATATAGACTTTTTGATTTTGGATTATTATTAAGTGCCATTGAATAAAATCTGACCCACGGTGACCTTGTGTAGGATTTCTCAGAAGCTTCTAGTGAGTTTCTTCTGACCTTGCAGTTTAAACCGACCTTGCTATCCAGTGCTTATCATACAGTGCCACAAATTTATCAGAACACATTTGCCTATGTGCGTACACATGTACTTATAATTTTGCACTTAATTTTTGTCTTTCCCCATTATAACAAAAATTTAAGCCATATGGCAAGAAGTTATGTTTCCTGTTATGTAAATAAATATTTATTTACTTATATTTTTATAAAATATGCATAGACTTCTTCCAAAATATATTATCTGGATAAAATATTACCTTCAAATTCCTCAGTGTAATATATGAAACAAAAATAATGTTACTGCAAATGAAAAAATATATAACAGACATCCAGATTCATGTAACTACTGTAAATAAGAACTAAACATTATCCCTGAGCTTCATAGCAGTCAAAAGAAAACTACATTTTTCATTCTATTTTATTATCTGCTAGCAAATATTGATTAAAAAGATAATACACATTGACATGAAAAAAACATTATTAAAAGCTGGTGATTTTTAATTACATGCTGGTCATGCATGCTATTAAATATATATTATTTCTACTCAGTCTTCACAGAAACTGAGGTAATTATTATTATCTTCACAAAGAAAGCACTGAAGCTTAGAGAGGTCTTGCACCAAGTTATGCCATGGCTAGTAAATGTTTAAGTAACCATGAATACAGTTTCCATGACTCTGATCCATTTTTTCCAACCATTATGAATACTGTCTGCCTTGCTTCCATAGCAATAATTATTATAAAAATTATATTTAAAAAACAGATACATACTTTATATTGTGATTACTTGTATGAATACTAAAAATGTCAAGGTCATGAATTTTAGCTAAATCTCACAACAAGTTCTGCTGGGCTTACAGAAGAGGTCCATATGTCTTTTAGTGCAGGGATGTAACCCGATTTTTAAAAACGCTAGTAATCAAAGTGATTTAGATTTATAGCAACCCTGTTTGCTAGCCACAAACCAGGGCATTTGGAAACCATATATAATTTGTGGCTCATGTTCTTTCTCACCAATCCAAAGTTCCTGTACCCAATGCCAATGGAGAGTCTGTGCTCTCTTCTCCTAAAACATCATATTCATTCCCTTATTACTGTGTTTATCAATCTATTTTGCAAGCAGTTGTTTCCTCTGCATTTCCTACGTTCAAAGATTATGCTTGAATTTACCTGACCCAAAATGGCTGGTACTCTGTGGGTAGTTAGTATTATGGTTTGAACGCTATAGAATGGTTCTTACTAGTTTTGTTGTCGTAATTTTTAATTCACAAAATTATTTGAAGACATCCATTACCATATTCTGGCATCATTTATGCCTATGAAGCATTTCCTCTGATGGTACAAACATACCAGGGAGTTTCAAAAAGTTTGTGGAAAAAATCCATGATCTTTAATTTCAATTTTTCCATGAAATTTTTGAAGCTCCCTCATAATCCATTTTGAGATTGGCAAGTTGGCTGAGAGATGAAGACCATCATTTAAGAGCGTAAGTAAAAAAATATTGTTATAAAATCATAAAAACTTGTAGTACACAAAAAAAATTATAATATGAAGCTATTATTTCTCAACATTGACCACAGAGAAATGTATAAATATGTTTTGTTTGCAATAAACTTGTGAATTTATGAAATGGAATGCTACTATCTATGCTTTCTGATTTACCATCACTTATACTAAATGGGGAGTCCTGGTGTGGCGCTGTGGGCTAATGTGTCAGACGGCAAAGTCATTTGAACTGCAAGGTCAATGGTTTAAGTTCACCAGATGCTCCTTGGAAACACTATACAGGGTCACTATGGGTTGGAATCCACATGACGGCACTTAATAACAACAAACTAAATTGGAATAGACTCTGTGTGGATAATGTGTTCAGAAAAGAAGACCGTCGTAAACACCACAGACAAACATAATTGAATTGAAAAGAATCATTAAATTTGCAAAATAGATAAAAACAAGTTTAAAAAAAAAGGGTAGTTATGAGTTGGAACTGACTCAATGGCACTTAGTAATTACAACAACAACAACAACTTCTAAGTATAGTCAGCTCATGATTTCATTCATTACTCATCCATTTATATATTAAAAAAAAAATTAATTATAAAGAGAAGCCAAAGACTCCTATAGTGTTTGAAAACTCTACAGGAATTACAGAAAGAGAATTATAATCCCTGCCCTAAAAATCCATAAGTTTAACCAGATATAAACTATAAAATAATATTATGGACATAATGTTAGAACTAAGTATATTGATAATTCAAAAACGGCTGTAAACATGCATTGGCAGAGAACTTTCAGAGGCTCAAACCGGATCCAGAAGAGGACATAGAACGAGGGATATCATTGCTGATGGCAGATGGATCTTGGCTTAAGGGAAAGAATACTCAAAATATGACTGCTTATTGTTGTTGTTGTTTTTAGGTGTCATCAAGTCAGTTCTAACTCAGAATGATACTTTATAGGATTTCTGAGAAGCAGCTGGTGGGTTTGAAATGTAGGCCTTGTGGTTTGTAGTCCAGAGCTGATCCTACAGCACCATACCAGTAATTTACTTGTGGTTTAATGACTACGCAAAGGCTTTGATAGTGTGGATCATGACAAACTGTGAACAACATTGTGGAGAATGAGTATTCCATCCAGTACACTTAATTGTGCTCATGAGAACCTGTACATAGAAAAGAGGCCGTTGTTAGAACAGAAAAAGGAACATCGATTGATTGGTTTAAAATTAAGAAAGGTGTGTGCCAGGGTTGTATTCTTTCACCATATTTATTCAATCTGTATGCTGAATAAATAATTTGAGAAGCTAGATTGTGTAAAGCAAAACATGGCATAAGGATTGGAGGAAGACTCATAAATAACCCAGGGTATGCAAATGATACAATTTTGCTTGCTGAAAACAAAGAGGACTTAAAGTATTTACTGAGGAAGATAAACACACACACACACACACACACACAAAAAAAAAAAAAAAAACCACAGCCTTTGGTATGGGTTGCACCTCAAGGTAAAGTAAGCAAAATTCCTCACCACTGGAGAAATAAATCACATCATAATAACGGGAGAAAAGATTTAAGTTGAAAGACTTCAATTTACTTAAACCAACCATCAACACTCATGGAAGCAGTAGGCAAGAAATCAAAGACATATTGTGTTAGGCAAATCTGCTGCCCAAGATCTTTTTCAAATGCTCAAGAGCAAAGAAGTCACTTTGAGGACTAAGGTGCAGTGAATAAGTAAGCCTTACTTATTCATTGTCCAACTTTCACATCCATATGGTGTGGTTGAAAATACCATGTCTTGCATCAGGCTCACCTTTGTCCTCAAGCTGTTATCTTTGCTCTTTAACAATTTAAAGAGGTCTTGTTCAGCTGATTTGCCTAATCAATATGTCATTTGATTTCTTGACTGCTGCTTCCCTGAGTGTTGAGTGTGGTTCCAAGTAAAATGAAATATTTGACAACTTCAATCTTTTCTCCATTTATCATGTTGCTTATTTATTGATCTAGTTGTGAACATTTTCATTCTATATTAAGGTGCAATCTATACTGAAGGCTATGGTCTTTGGTCTTCATTATTAAGTACTTCAAGTCCTCTTCATTTCCAGCAAGCAAGGTTGCATTATCTGCATACTGCAGCTGGTTAATGAGTCTTACTCCAATACTGATGCCAAATTTAATAATAGTCATTAACTGGTTTTCCTTATAAATGAATTTATATGGTTTGATCACAGACGGCATTGTCACTGCATTGTATTTCAACAGGGGTCTGAAAATGCTGTTTTTGATGAAATACATGACTCCATTCTTCATCAATGTGTAACTCCAAGGATAGCAAGTCATATAATTATCCAATTCAAAGTAACTGACACCAGTCCATTTTAGCCCACTAATTCCAATGTAATTTTGACAACTTCCAAATTTCCTACCTTCATAATCCTTACAATCCACGTTTCATTGTTAATGAATGGTTCCAGCTGTTCCTCTGCCTCATGAGCAAATGAAGGTCCCAAAGACTTTACTGCATCCATTATTAAAATCAACTCTACTTTGAGAAAGCAGTTCTTCACCATTCATATTTTGATTCTGAGTGCCTTACAACTTGAGGATCTATTCTTCTGGCACTATATCAGACAGTGTTCTGATGCTGTTCATAAGTTTTTAAGTTATTAGCCTTTCAGAAGTGGTCCAATTCTCCTTTCTAGTCTTATTCTAGAAACTTTGCTGAACTCTTTTAGCCATGGGTGATCCTTTGATATTTCAAATACTTGTGGCATAGATTCCAGCATTCAAACCACTAGAGTATGATGATGTGACAGAAAAGTGGTGGTGGGACAGGGTAGTCTGTGTTTAATGACAATTGTTATTGCTGTTGTTGAGTGTTGTCGAGTTGGTTCTAACTCACAGAGATCCTGTATAGGGTATCCAAGGCTGTAAATCTCTAAGGGAACAGAAAACCCCATCTTTCTCCTGGGGAGCTGCTATGGATTCCAGCCCAAACTAATGTGTAATCCTCTAAATCACCAGGTCGTAATGAGTATTGAATTAAATTGTAGAGAAACAAGTGGAATGTGAGACAAAACTCAGTTAAAAACAAAGGTGATGGATGCCACATTATCCAAAGTGACTTCATACCAGGAAGTCTGGAGTTATGTTTATGAAAAAGCCCCACTCTCACAGGAAACTTTTAGGTAGTCAGAAAGCTCAGCATTTTGAGGTCTGTATATATGCCCATGGATCTAATGCACACTAGCATGAAGGTCAACCCCATTCAATTCAAGTCACAATGAGTTCACTGATCTGTGTATCCAGAAGAACCTGGAAGCAGAGAGAGGGTGAGCCAACTTTGAACAAGCTACTGTCTGCACCCTTTGCTATGAGTCTACTGCATTTCCACTTTTCTTTTCTTTTGTTTTAAGCTTTTTATTTACTATGTAATTTTATTTTCACATGAAATTACAAAATTAGTACAGAGAAACCCATTTAATTCAATGATTCCTCCCAATGGCTATTTTACATAATTAGAGTACAATATCAAGCATGGGGGGAGTGTAATGGTTCTGTAGGATTAGCACTGGACTTCTAACAACAAGGTTGGCAGTTAGAGCCCACTAGATATTCCATGGGAGAAAGATAAAGCTTTCTGTTCCCTCAATGATATTCAGGAACTCCATATAGCGTCGCTATTTGCTGGAAACCTATTTGAGGGCACTTAACAATTAACAGCAACAAGCAAATATAGCAACATGGCACTGGTGCAGTTTGCGTGTATAGTTCTATGTGTTTTATAACAAGTATGGGTTCCATAACCACCATTGTAAGCAGGATAGTCAACTATTGTATTACCACAATATCTACCCCTTTATGATCATAATAACTACCTCTTCCTCATAATCTCTCACCTCTGATAATCACTAATTTATTTTCCAACTTTATGATTTTGTCATTTAGAGAATATCATATCAATTGACTTCTGATTCAGTCAGTACAGTGCTCTTGATAGCTATGAAAGTTGATATCAACTGATGGTTTCTTTTTATTACTGGATAAAAAGTTTCCATAGTTTGAGTACACAATGGTTTATTTATCCTTGTACCTACTGAGGAACTGTTTTGGTTATTTCCCATTTGGGGCTGTTACAATAAAGCTGATATGAACAATCTTGTACAGGGTCTTTGTAGACATAGTTTGCATTTTCATATGTATGTATGTATGTATGTATGTATTATTTTTGTTATGTAATGTGGAGTCAGTTTCAACTCATAACAACCATGTACAATGTTCCCGAGGCTGTAAATCTTTATGGGAGAAAAATTCTCAGCCTTATTCAGCAAGTGACTTGTAAGCTCAAACTGCAGACCTTGTGGTTAGCAGCTGGTGAGCTTGAACTGCTCACCTTGTGTATTTTCAATTACCTTATAGGCATGTCAGTTGTGGTTTAAACTGACTTTGCAGTCCAGTGCGTAGTTCTGGTGTGATGCTATGGGTTAATGCACCACACCAGACCTACACATTATTGGTAGCACCATTTATATATAGGAGTCCTGGTGTGGCATTGTGGGCTAATGCATTGGACTAAAAAGTCAGTTTGAACCTCAAGGTTGATGGTTCAAGCACACCAACTGCTCCTTGGAAGCCCTATATAGGGTTTTATGTAACAACCTTTAACAACAACACAGTATAAAGCACTGGACTGCATTGTCTGTTTGAACTGTAAGGTCGGTGCTTCAAACCCATCAGTTGCTCCTCAGAAACTCTACACAGGGCAGTTATGATTCTGCCATCGAGTCAGCTCTGACTCATAGTGACCTTGTATAGGAATTCCGAGGAACAGCTGTGGGTTTAAACTGACCTTGCGGTTCACAGTCCAGTGCTATTCCTACAGTGACACATCAGGGTAGAATACTCCTTAGGAAAAACTCACATTTTGCTCTTCAACTGATTGGATGATATTCACTCATGTTATACAGATTAATTGGTTTTACATACTTAAGGACAATAATTTATTCTATGTAACTGCTTCATAATATCACCTATACTACTACTACTTGACTCAACAACTATGCCCCATAGCCTTGCCAAGTTGACACATAAAATTAACCATTCCATAAGACAAACACATTTTTTGCTTTAATTTTTTTAATCCAAATTATATTGTAGTGTTTCTGTAATTTTTTATAGTGAAATTCACATCGTACTTGTAAGTCCTTTGGGAAAAATAAAATATGAGTTTACATTGTTATTATAAATTAATAGTATGTTATGATGATGTGGCTGATTTTCTTTATAGGACTTGTGGAATTATTCTAATGACTGTAAAATCCTGTTTCATTTGTAATAACATTATGAAATCCCAAGGTACAATTGGTCAAAATATGGAAATTGGTTAAAGACATATAGATGTAATATTCATCAAAAATTCTAATCAGTTTGTATAACACTTTATCCTTCACTCAACATTCTGACTCTGATTTTTTTTTGCTGTAAAAAGTATCAAGGATACTTTACTAATTTATTTCGCTTACTCATTTATGGAGAACTCTTTATGTACCTGTCAAATGAGGGTTATGCATGCTGATTGTTTAGTATAATACATGTTTTATAGAAGAAAATCCCATAGCATGCCACAGGATTTATAACTATAAAAATATTTGATAATTATTGTCTTGCTTCATATGTAGTTGGAATTATTGCCTGTGTTTTTAACATATAAAGAGTAAAAGTAAAATTCCAACCTCAGATCATAGGATTTAATAAATGAAAAGAAGCTGGGACCACTCTGATGATTCTGTTGAGTCATATTTAGCACAATTCATGCCTAACCAGTGCATGCCACCTTAAAGAGTAAGTTGATTTCCATAAAAAGAGATACAAATTGAGGAATCTGTATGTAGGAAGTTTCAAGGCTTATTGTAAAAGTAGAGGTAATCTATAAAGTTTGGAATAGTAGTTTTATTAGGAAATTACCACGATGAAATATTGAAATGAGTACACTGTGGAGGTGCTAGGAAGAACTGCAAATTATGGTAAAGAAGACAGACAAAAGAGAATAATAACAAGAAGAAGACAGACAAAAGAGATGCTTTGATCTGGCTCACTAGAACAGCAAGCACAATGTAGGCATCATAACCTTTACATGAATTGCAAGCATGAGTTTTACTTACCAATTAGCATGGTAGCCCCACTGAAGACATGTGCAATATGAAAATGCATTATAACAGATTATGAACCAGTTTGTTAGAGTCTTGCTATTCAAGCTGTAGTCCATTGGCCAGCAGCATCAACTTTACCTGGAAGTTTGATTAGAAATGCAGAATATCAGTTCCTTCTCAAGACCTGAGTTTGAATTTACATTTTAACAAGCTTTCCAGGTTTCAGCACGGGTTTCATTTTAATGTAAAGAATACAGAAATTCTCACCACTGGACCAATAAACAACATCCATATAAATGGAGAAAAGATTGAAGCTGTCAAAGACTTAATTTTTCTCAGATCAACCATCAGCATTCATGGAAGCATCAGCCAATAAATCAAATGACGTATTGCATTGGGCAAATCTCTGCACAAAACCCCTCTAAAGTGTTGAAGAGCAAAGATGTCAGTTTAAGAACTAACTAAGATGTGCCTGACCCAAGCCATAGTATTTTCAATAACCTCATATACATGTGAAAGTTGAACAGTGAATAAGGAAGACCACAGAAGAATTGATGCATTTGAGTTATATTGTGCTTAGGATTGCTAGGAGTCAGTACAGACTTTATGGCATCTAATGAAGATGTCAGCTTGAGAACTAAGGTGCGCCTGACCCAAGCCACAGTATTTCCAATTACCACATATGCATGAGAAAGCTAGACAGGGAATAAGGAAGACCGTAGAAGAATTGATGCTTTTAAGTTATGGTGTTGGAGAAGAATATTGAAGGTGCCATGGGCTGCCAAAAGAACCAATAGATCCGTTTTGGAAGAAGTGCAACCAGAGTTCTCCTTAGAGGCCAAGATGGCCAAACTTCGTCTCTCATACTTTGGACATATTGTCAGGAGGGACCAGTCGCTGGAGAAGGATATCATGTTTGGTAAGGTGGAGGGTCAGAGAAAAAGAGGAAGACCCCCAATGAGATGGATTGGATAAGTGCCAGCATCAATGGGCTCAAGCATGGCAACAGTAGTGAGGTTGACCCAGGATAGGGCATTGTTTCGTTCTGCTGTGCATAAGGTCACTATGGGTCAGTACTGACTCCATGGCACCTAACAACAACAACAATGACAATGACAACAAGTCCAGGAAATTTGTATGCATAGTTATGTTTAAGAAATGCTAATCTTAAAGAAATGTCTATCTGAATCCTCATTAGCAGTTCAAATCGTGTCCACCTTAGTATATGTTATGGTAACAATCAGACATTGAAGTACAATCAATAGGAAGCTCTACCTCAGAGTGTTTGAGTAGTAACTCTGTCTCTGTATAGTTATGTAATTCTCGGCAAGACATCCATCATCATAGCTTCTTAATCTGTAGATGTAAGAGAAGACTAATGTCTGCTGCATAGAACTTTCTGGAGTCTGTGGACATAAATTGAAAATGGTCTATAAAGATTTTTTCAAATGGAAGCATTGAGAAAATATTGCTCGCATTGTTTTGAGTGTCTCAAGATTATGTGAAGCACATTTAATTAGGAAGTGCTTTGCTATTTATTGAAGAATACTATCCTTGTCTAGTCATTCTGATCTCAAGGGGAGTCTTAGTCACTTTCAGACTGTGATCATTTCAGTTAAAAAAATAAAGTATTGCCCTCTAGATGAAAGGCAAGTATAATATTTTTAATCAGAGACAGTCTGATTAACTGTTTGCAGGACAAAGTGCATTCTCCTAAATTCACTACACTGGAGGCTTCACAATCTTTACAAATTGTACCTCTCCTAGTCTCTTCCACTCTCTCAAGCTAAGTTGGTTGTTGTGGATACACCCCTTATGTCCTACGTGTGTCCTTTCTTTGCTGACACTGTTAATTTCTACCCAGAATACTCTCTCCCCTATTCATCTACAACTCAGTTGAATTTTATTTCTTTATAAAACTTTGATTACTGTAGAGTCCACTCTGGAGACTCCATGTGTGTCAGAGGAGACTGTGTTCGATAGAATTTTTCAATGACTGACTTTGAAAGTAGGTAGTCAAGTCTCTTTTCCACTGTTCTGGTTAGACTTCAGCTTCTAACCATTAGCAGCAAAGCATCCTAGGCATCTATACCATGGAGGGATTGAAGTCTGAAATTATCTCATTCTTTCATTCCTTTTACATACGATGTCATTATTAACAAACTATAGAATTTAACATGGTGAATTTGCTATTTTTTTTTTTTTTCATGTATATGTATACTGGTTCCCATGGTGTCTTCCTATAAAAAAATTCAGTTAAATGGTAGGAAGGTGTCTTTCTCAGAAAATATATGTAATCTGTACTTGTGATCTTTTAAGCCAATAATTTGAGTAATGGTTAGGTATTGAAGAAGGGTAATTTAGGTGGTTATTGAATCAGTACACAATAAAGTTGGTAATTACTAAAAATATTTTCTAAACTATAGCTATCAATGAAAAGAATGTCAAAGATATTGAAATAACAATTTTGTTGTTGTTATTATAGATGTACTCACCACAATATGAAAAGAAATAAATAAGTACAAAATAAGGCATCCAAAATGAAAATTGTATGAAAGCTTAAAAAAAAATTTTAAATATCACAAAGATCAGTTTGTTTATTCTATTGAAAGAAAGTGTTCACTACCAGGGTCGTACGAAACCTGTTACCATTTAGTCTGTTTCAACTTATAGTAACAATATAGGACAGTTTAGAACTGACCACAGAGGGGTTCCAAGACTGTATTCCTTATAGAAGCAGACTGCCACATCTTTATGGCACATATGGGTTGGTAGGTTTGATAGGTTTGAATTGCTGACCTTTTGATAAGCAGCTAAAATTTAGCCTGCACCACCAGGATTCCTTCCAGAATATAACAACACTCTTAAATTCAATTCCTTGTTCCCACTATTGTTTACTAAACAGCAATATCTAGTTGAAATCTAATGCATCATAATAAAGAAATGGAATAATCAATTGCTAAACAATATTCCTTTTTAGTTATATTTTACATACTAATTCATATTTTCACTTATGAAAAATGATTCCTAATTTCTCATGATGAGCACTTGTTTTCAGATTGTTCATTTGCCTGTTAATTTGCTTTATGTGTTCGAAATATTCTAGAAATGGCATGTTTGGGGGAATTACTAAGAAAGCATTTGAATCTGATATTAAACTGAGGCACTTTACAGTAATATTTACCCTTTACACTTTTTTTCCCCATAATAAAATATCTGCAGTGTCATTAACGTTCGAGATGCTTATGAATTTTCTGCTTTATTACTCATTATTATTGTTGTTTCCTGCCAGCGACTCTTGGTGACCCCATGAACAATGGGGCTGGATTGCTTTTTGTGTGGTTATTATCTTATTTATTGCCTTTTAATCACAAAAAGAATGCACTATCCCAAGCCCCATGCCCCATTCTCAGAAAAAAAATATGAAAGTGGTAAGAATAAAGAGGTAGCATCTATGTTAGGAAAGTAAGTTTCCCAGAAATTCCCAATAGACTTGCATGTAAATTTCATTGGCCATAACTGTTACACAAGTTGTGAAAGAGAGTCATAAATATAGCTGTGTATTCTTTTATCCTGTCACATTACCACCCTGAAGGAAATCAGTTTTTTTCCTATTTAGAAATAAGGGAAGATATATTTTGGTAAAGAGTCAGCAATGTTTATAAAGCCATGTCACTTTTAAGATCTAAAAGACAGTTTAGGCATAGAAGCAAGGAGAGAAATAGAAAAAGATAGATGCCACGCCACATGATCACCAGGTACTGAAGCTGAAATGAGACTATGATCTTGTCTCAGGGCTGACTGATACAAAAATCCTTCCCCTGGAGTCTGTGCCCTGAACTCAGACTTCTAACTTCCTGAAGGATAAATTGTTGTTGTTGTTAAGTACCGTGGAGTTGGTTCTGACTCATAATGACCCTGCACAGGGTTTCCGAGGCTGTAAATCTCTACAGGAGCAGAAAGCCTCATATTTCTCCTGCAGAACAGCTGGTAGTTTCAAATTGCCGACCTTGAGTTTAGCAGACCGATTTGTAACCACTATCCTACCAGAGTAAATACTAGACTGCTAATCACAAAAATGGTGGTTCAAACCCATCAGCCACTCCTCAGAAAACTTATGCAGGGTTGCTATGAGTCAGAACTAACTTAAAGGCAAAGAACAACACATCTTAAAAGCTAGATTACCTTGAAAAGACTGTTGCTACAATCATTGATTTCAAAGGTAATTTTGGTTAGCATTTAGTAGGAACTGGGGAGAGCCGCAGAAAAAATCTTTAATGCCTTAGAGAATATATATGGTGCCATCATCAAAATGTAGTTAGAAGTGTGCATGTTAAATAGACTTTTGCCGAGCCTTTAAAAGGAAAGATGAACATGTGATTGAACACAGGAGGAAGGGTGATGCTTTGTATCAAGTGAGAAATGACTTCCCTGAATTATCTTCAAATGTTTGGTGGAAGGTAGCATTTATATTGTTTAACTTGGATATTTGGCTGAAGAGATTTCTAAGCAAGATCTTAGCAGTTCATGTCGTTTCTTGCTGATTATGGGAAAATATAAGAAGAATGAGAGAAACTTAAAAAAACAAACTTCGCAAAGTGAAAAAAAAGCATAAAAAGTTGTAATTTTCTATTATACCTACTAAGAACACATGTCCTAGAACTTGCGTTAAAGACTTGGTCACATAATATTTTGTTAAAGGGATTAAGCCTGTGACTGACATATCTGATCAACTACCATAGCAGAAAACACATCAGTTTAGACTGAAGGGGACAGATGTGTGCTTCTTGGAATTCTATATGCAGGAAATAGGTCAATCAAGTTATTGGGTTGAAGGCATCTTTTGATTTCAATGAAAAGTAAAAGGACCATCTCTGAGTACATTGGAGATCTTTGGACTTTTGGAAAGAACATGGAAATAGGGTTGCATAGGTTTCAAATGGTGGAATCAAGCCCTCCTAACTTCCAAATGGTGGAGCCAAAGCCATTTGTGGTATTTTTGTTACAACAGCACTAGCTAATATTGACATAGCCCATAAATGTGTATTCCCAATAACCCCATACAACGTTTGTGGAAAAATTCCATTATTTTTTATTCAATTTTCTAGAAATACTTTAAAGCGTTTTCATACATAATTTAAAGATGCCTCTGGGAGTCACTTCGAAACACTTTAGACTGAGCTGAGAGGCAATGTTTCCTATTAGGACCCATTTCTCTGTGTCCTTCATCATGAGAATGTCACTCATTAACCTCCACTTGTTTCTAGGTCTCACCCTAACAGATGTATTGCCTTTCATGTCAAGCAACAGGACAAAGGTCATGTTTTCCATCTCCTACTTGGTGCTGCATTTTGAGTTCAGGAATGTCCTCTTTTATTTCAAAAGTAGATAAAATTACCATTATTAATAAGATGTTGAGGGTTGCTTATAAATGATTGGAATAAAAGGATTTCCCTATGAGGAATTCCATTTTTACCATCATTCAGTTACACTTCAGTACATATCATTAAAAGCAAACATATTTTCATCATGTGCAAGCATTTTAAGATAACCACAGATTAGACAAAGAAAGACAAAAACAGAAAACACAATCAACCTTTGCTTTGTTTGGACCATTTAAAGTTATGTGGTTTGGGCTGATAACCTATCGGCATAAGAAATGTTTCCTTTTGTCAGCACTGTAGCTTTTGTTGAAAAAAAAAAAAAAGAAAGTACAAATTGAGGAAAAGTTTCTCAACTTAGCATAAAAAAGCCCTTTTCTAAAGGGTCTATAAATAATTTTTAAATTTCTGGTACTGCCTCAAAATGTAGCTCTTCTGAGCTGCAATGTCGGCTATTTCTCTGAAACTGGAGTAGTCATTCAAAAATAGTTTCACTCAATTTAACTGCCTATTGAACCCTCTAAATTACAGATATTAAGCCTTTGGTTTCACAACAAACTTAATGAACAGTTCTGACAATCTATAAGCAAGGCCACTGGAAATTCATGGGCCAGATGGAATCACAGATTACACCATTTTCCTACTGGCCTGCAATTTTCTGGCACCTGGATCGACATTACAGGGATACATATTATGTCTGGTGTAACTTCCCCTGCCCCCTAATAACTGAATTTGTGTTTTAGAAAGCTTGATGCAAGCAGAGAAATGTGTTCATGATTCTTAGAAATACAAGCATAAAAGTCAGCAAGGTGGTCTGGGGAGAGTGTTTAAGGGGAAATTCATCTAGGGAAGAAGGGAGACTATGAAAATAGGTAGGATGAATCAAGACAAATGAATGAAGAAAGAAATCTATAAATGCAGTACCTGTTAGGTAAGGGGGAAAAAAAAAAATGAAAGTAAATTACAAGAGAAAGAAAATAAGACAATTTGAAAGTTAAGACTGTCCCTCAAGAATCTTTCATTTAGACAGGTTTGCATAGGCTAAATAGGACAGAGGTAAAGAGTAATTCATGGTCAACCTTGGAACAACGGGGCTCTGTGATTCAGCAATCTAGGCATAGTTTGGAGAGGGGAAATAATACTAAGATGCTTACCTACTACTGTAAAATGGACACTTGAGTTGGATAGAAACTAATGAAGGGAAACATGAGTACAGAAAGCTTGTAAGTCTGTCTTTGGCCTATAATTAATTGGAATACCTAAAAGGGGTTCTAGAACTTGCCAAGTGAAATAGGCCTCCTGCAGAGCCATTGCAGTGTATAGAACCTTAGGTGGAATCCTGAGTCCCATCCAGAAC
>NW_006408576.1:14236266-14238069 GCF_000296735.1 Chrysochloris asiatica
CCACATTGGTCTACTGGTGAGTGGAAGAGTGGGAAAGGCAGCAATGAAGAAATGGGCTGAGTTCAAACGCATACCACAGACTCCCGTTGATCTAGAGATGAGAGAGAGAAGAGTAAGGGCTGGTTGGTTAAAAGTGTGGTGAGACCTGGGGACACCTGAATCCATGGATAAGGACATAGCCACAGAGTGCTAGAGCTGAAAGTAAAGCAACCAGCTGATATGAAGTGCACAACAACACCCAAATTTGCAGATAGTACCCATTTGACCTAGCCTCGGTAGCTTAATAATCAGAACTCGACTAGAAGAAGATTAAAACAACAACAACAATTTTTGATAAAGAAAACAAAGATAAATTGCTACAATTTGATGTACTGACCTGTACATATGGAGATAGTAACTCTAAATACCAAGGGAGAAGGAAGGAGTCTTCACATCAAGTATCAATGCTATCCCCTCTGTACACAGGGTAGATAGGGATGGGAAACTTAGACATTGGCTACCTAAAATGAGGGGGCCATAAAGGCAAAGAGTGACTGGCTTACAGGTTTCAAGGGGGAGCTTAGTTTAATAGTGTGTGGGGAAAAAAGAGTCCTCAATGAATAGTTTTCATCTTGTCTAGATGGATCTGGTTAAAAGACATGGGGATAAGATTCTTATGATTCAATAGTGAGTAATTGTTATCATGACAAATGTGACTGTCATAATTATAAAGTTTCATAAGAAAAATGGGGGAGCAGTTAATCTTACAGTCCAGAAACAAAGGACCCGAGGACCATCAAGGGAGAAGGGCACAAGCGGAATGTGAGACCTTATCCAGAGAAGCAGTGATACCAGAGATGGTAGCCAATGTCTAAATTGCCCATCCCTATCAACCCTGTAATACCAAGGGAATATGCTTGATCCTTGATGTGAAGACTCCTTCCCTCTCAATTGGTACAACCTCCATAAGTATAGGTCAAGTTCATCAAATTATAGCTATTTATACTTGCTTCCTTTATCAAATTTCTTATCTTCCTCTAGTCAAGCTCTGGTTCTCAAGCTATCAAAGCTAGGCCACATGGGTACTATCTGCAAGGTTCTGTGTCTCCTCACTTTTTATCAGCTGGGTGCTTCACTCTCAACTCTAGCCCTCTGTGGCTAGGTTATGTCTATGGGCTTAGGAGTTTCCAAGTCTCTCCAAACTTTAGACCAACCATCCCTTCCTCCTCTCTCTCATCTTGAGGTTGACAGGAGTCGACAGAACGTGGTCGAACTCAGCCCATATCTTCATTACTGACTTTCCCCAACTGCCATACACATGTAGACCAACATGGTCACCAGCTAACTTACATATCTGCTTGTGTGTTCTCTTTGAGTTTCAGTGTTAGAGGGGGGTTTGTCCTGAAGGGACTTGATTGTTTGTTTTGATGGTTCCCCAGCAAGCAGTACGCTTGTTCTTGTAGTAGAAAATCAGATTGCCATTTTTGTTTTCGATTTTTCCTGCTGGTATTTCTTTCAAGAAGTACCTTCTGTTCCTCTAGCTGCTCTGGGCTATTCTGCATGAGCCTTCAAGTGGGAAAGTCCCACCTCAGAAGGTCTTGGATGGGAGTTCAGGATTCCAACTAAGGTCCTATACACTACAAGGGCTCTGCAAGAAGCCTGTTTCACTTGGCAAGTTCTTAAAACCTATTTTAGGTCATCCAATCAGTTATATGCTTACAAGCTTTTTGTAATCATGTTTCTGATACTCCTTTCACTTCCACTCAAGTGTCTATTTTACAATACTTGATATTGTTGTTAGGTGCCATTGAGTTGGTACCAACT
>NW_006408576.1:14263621-14270567 GCF_000296735.1 Chrysochloris asiatica
GTTTTCAATGATTAAATGAATGTATGTTGCTGTGTTGTCAAGCTTACTGAGTGTCTCCTGGTGGATATGATCTCAAGATAGACTTCCCTTTTCAAGTGTAATGCCTAGCAGCTGGCATTGGCTCCTGTACAGATTGTGGGATATTATGGGGTATTCTTACAACGTAGCTATATGGCCATGATTGTTGTCTCTTCTTGGGTAATGTAGGGAGAGAAAGCTCCTACCCCAGGTAAAAAGTAAGACCAAAAACAGAAATAATATAAAAGCAGAGACAAAAACCACCTCTCAAAACAAAACTAAAACCTAGCCAATTGTCCAGTAGTCTTTACTGCAAAGGTCAGTGTGCGTGCACAGTAGAAACCTACATCAGTGGATGGGAGTGTCCACTCACTCAGGACCTTCCTTTAGTCACCACCATGGAGGTGCGCACATAGATACAGAGAAATGAATGGAAGAAAGATCGCCTACTATTTTTATCTCTAAAGGTCAGTTAGGTATCTGCGTATGCACAGCATAATTCTCAAAATAGCTGCATCCTTTTATATAGTAGTTGGTGTTGGCGCTTGCCTTTTATGTTGGGGTTTTACAAGGTACACATATGGTTTGACCATATGGCCAGACCTGTTATTCCTTGCTAGGTAAGGCAGGAATAAAGGGTCCTGCCCAGGTCAACTTTAGGGCTGAGTGACAGAGTCAGGCATCTTAAGAATTAGCCAAAGGATAAGCTTATGGGACCGCTGTGGCTCCCAGGGACATCATCCCTGTGCTATGGGAAAACTGTGGGCACAATGCTGGATTCTTTTGGGGTTGCTCTCCCACCTGAAGGTGTCCGTGCTGGGCAGAGAGGGTGCGACAGGGGAGAGGAGGACAGAAAAGTGTAAAATCCATCACAAGTTTTTCAGGATACCTCTCTGTGGTTTTTAGCACTGTATCACTGTATCAGCCTGGTTGTGGCCCTACCTTCTGATCTCAGCTCAGCCAACGGGCCCGTAGGCAGCATCCCATTCAATTCAGAAATCATCATGCTTTCCCTCCTCAGATTTCTCCACTGGTGGGGGTGGGAAACTGATGGCCCACATCCTATATTAGATCCAAAGTTCTGGAGCTGCTCCGGGAAAGCACCTCCTCTGGTTTTTTCATGCCTCTGCTGAAGAGCATCCCCTACCCGTCTCTCCCACATAGATTTAAAGCCTCAGAAAACCTATATAGGGTTGATATGATTCTGAACCTATTCAATAGCACTTAACAACAACAATCTTAAGGAGTTTGATAACCAGTTCTTTCTCACATAGAGTCACTAACCTTTCAGTTAGTAATTGAGCTCTTAACCAGCATTCAATCAGGATTCCTGATAGCAAGTATTCAAAAGAATATTTTGAAAGGTTTCTTTGTTTCTTTTGTTTGTTTGTTTGTTTGTTTATTAGTATTGCTTAGAGTAAAGTTTCAAAACCATGTAATGGAACCAAGAAGGCCATTTTAAGTAGGTTCCAATAACATAAACTATTTCTAGTCTTCTGGTCACTATGAGTCAGAAGCGACTCAGTGGCACTTAACAACAAAAACAACATCTGGTGCTTCAATATAAGATTCAAGAACTAATATTTCCACCTCCTCCTCTAAGTCCCTTTCCCTCCCTGGTCACTATCACCATAAACAAACATACATACATTCAAAATGTGATATTTTAATAAGAGGTTCTTTTGAACACATTGTTGATACTCTGCAAAAACTTTGTTTTGAGATGTTAAAGTAGCCACTCTATAGTCCTGATCTTACTCGATCAAACTTTCACCTGTTTGGTCCCCTGAAAACAGGGCTTCTAGGATGAAGATTCGCCTTTGATGAAGAAGTGGACATATCAGTGCACTTGTGGCTCACAGTGCAGTCTAAACCTTTTAAAATAAGGGAATATGAAAGTTTTTGACAGATGGACAAAGTGTATTAAAAACAAGGAGATTATGTTGAAAAATTATGTATTTGTCTTTTCTAAAAGTTGATTAAAATAAATTATACAGTCAAAGTAGAGATAATGTTTGATTCACACTCATATATTAAACAAGGGACCCTACAAACTACTCTAAGTAACAACAAAGCATATGTCTTTTCTTAGCTTTATAAATCTTGCCATTGCCTTTTCTTTATTTCTCTATTTATATATTTTTATTAAATATGCCAGACTTGTAGATTACAAAATCAGCTTTCAATAATGGAATGGATAAGACTGAAACTCAAAAATAAAGAAGAAAGAAGGAGAGAAAGAGGTAGAACAAAAGGATAAAAGGTGAAGAAATGAGGATATAGGAAGACATAATGGAGTACTGAGCTTCCTGTCAGCCAAAGCAAATAATGAAATTCCATGAATTACATAGCTTTCATTATTTAATAAAAGAAGGCATTCCATTTCATGGGAGAGATAATTGTTTCCAGTCAGTCGTAAAGGTCTGAGATAACCATGCCATGTAAAATCCTTATATAAGAGGTACTTAGAATATAATAGAACAAGTCTTTACTAACTGCTTTTTTTTTTTGCAAATGTGGAGAAATCTCATTGGCTCTGTTTCTTATATTAGATTCCAACAAAAGCCGGTATGTAACATGGTGGTGATGGTGGCTATGTGCTGTGGCATCAGTTCCGACTCATAGTGACCCTGTACAGGGCTTCAGAGGCTGTAAATCTTTACAGGAGCAGAAAGCCTCATCTTTCTCTTGCGGAACAACTGGTAGTTTTGAACTGCTGACTTTAAGGTTCACAGTCCAATTTGTAACTACTATGCATAATTCAATGAAGGTAGCTTTGGCACTGGAGATGGCAGCAGTACATGTTGGGGGGAGGGACGAAGAGGTAGTTAGAGATTTCTCCCTGGTGTGTTGCTGTTTTCTAATCTGCCAAAAATTATTAATAAAACCTGGAAAATCCTAAAAGGTGAATAGCTACCTCTCATTTTGCACAGTGGCAGCCTTGCTGTCTGTTTTTCTTCACTTAACTGGGACCTCCATTGAGCAATCATGTCTAAGGAACGTGCAGTTGGCATTGATCTTGTCACCAACTGCTCCTGTGTGGTTGTATTCCAGAAGGGAAACTGAAGATTGTTGCAAATGATCATGGTAACCGAACCACCCCAAGCTATGTCACTTTTACTGACACTGAACGATTGATCAGTGATGTTGCAAATAATCAAGTTGCCATGAATCCCACTAACACTGTTTTTAATGCCAAACATTTGATTGGAAGACAATTTGATGATGCTGTTGTCTAGTCTGATGTGAAGCATTGGCCATTAATGGTGGTGAATGATGCAGGCAGACCCAAGGTCCAAGTAGAATATAAGGGAAAGACCAAAAATTTCTATCCAAAGGAAGTGTCTTCTATGGTTCTAACAAAGATGAAGGAAATTGAAGAAGCCTACCTTGGAAAGACTGTTACCAATGCTGTTGTCACCTAACATCAGGTCACCAAAGATGCTGGGTCCATTGCTGGTCTCAATTTACTCAGGATCATCAGTGAGCCAACTGCTACTGCTATTGCCTACAGCTTATGCAAAAAGGTTGGTGTTGAGAGAAATGTGCTGATTTTTGACATAGGAGGAGACACTTTTAGTGTGTCAATCCACACTATTAAAGATGGAATCTATGACATCAAATCTACAGCTCCATATTTAAGTATTAAGAATGCCCAGATAGGTGGAGAAACCCACATAGGTGGAGAAGACTTTGACAACCAAATAGTCAACCATTTTATTGTTGAGTGTAAGCACAAGCATAAGAATGACATTAGTAAGAATAAGAGAGCTGTCTGCCAACTCCACACTGCTTATGAACTCACAAGGCACACTTTCTCTTCTAGCACCCAGGACAGTATTGAGTTTGATTGACTTCTATACCTCCATTACCCTGGCCTGATTTAAAGAATTGGATGCTGACCACCTATTCTGTGGCACTCTGGATCCTGTGGAGAAAGTCTTTAGGGATGCCAACCTAGATAAGTCACAAATCCATGACATTGCCCTGGTGGATGGCTCTACCCATATTCCAAGATTCAGAAACTACTTCAGGATTTCTTCAATGGCAAAGAATTGAAAAAAAAAGGATCAATCCTGATGAGGCTGTTCCTCATGATAAGATGGCCAGGCAGCCATCTTATCTGGAGACTAGTCTGAAAATGTTCAAGACTTGTTGCTTCTGGATGTCACACCTTTTCCCCTTGGTATTGAAACTGCTAGTGGAGTCTTGACTGTACTCATCAAATGTAATATTACCATATCTACCAAACAGACACAGACCTTCACAACCTACTCTGACAATTAGCCTGGGGAACTCATTCAGGTTTATGAAGGTGAATGTGCCATGACCAAGGATAACAACCTACTTGGCAAATTTGAATTTACTGGCATAACTCCTCCACTCTGTGGTGTTCCTCATATTGACGTCACTTTTAATATTGATGTCAATGTTTCTGCTATGGATAAGATTACTGGAAAAGAGAACAAGATTACCCTCATTAATGACAAGGACTGCTTGAGTAAAGAAGACATTGAATAGATGGTTCAGGAAGCTGAGAAGTACAAAGCTGAAGATGAGAAAAAATGGGATAAGGTCTCCTCTAAAAATTCACTTGAATCCTATGCATTTAATATGAAAACAACAGCTGAAGATGTAAAACTTCAAGGCAACATCAATGATGAAGACAAACAGAAGGGTCTTGATAAATGCAATGAAATTATCAACTGACTTGATAAGAATCAGTCTGCAGAGAAAGAAGAATTTGAACATCAACAGAAAGAGCTGGAGAAGGTCTGCAACTGCAACCCCATCATTTCCAAGTTGTACCAGTGGGCTGGAGGCATGCCTGGAGTAATACCCGGGGGCTTCCTTGGTGGTGGAGCGCTTCCAGCTGGTGGTGCCTCTTCTGGACCAACCATTGAAGAGGTTGATTAAACCAGTATCTGAGCATAGATACCTTTAGTATTCTTACACAGTAAAACATTGAAGAACCCAAATTTGTAGCAGATTTTTAAAAAAATAAAAAAAATAGAACTGCCTGCACTAATTTTCTGGGCATTCTTAATACTTGAATATGGAGTTACGATCATAGGAAAAGGAAGTAACATGACACTTTATTAGTACTGTATTATAAGTGGAAATGCAATGCCTTAGATAAAGTTGTAATTAAAATTGGCAAACAAAAAAAGTGAATAGTTAACAATATTCTTAAGTGAGTCCTTTCAGATACCATTTGTCTCAGATGGGCTTGTGACAGGAACTGCCTGACAGACTACTCAAATGGCTGTCACTAAGGAATACCAGAAGGGCAGGCATTTTGTGTTGTTGATTGAAAGCTGATCAATATGTTATACCAAGCTGATAGAAAACAAGAATCATTCTTTTTGTGAAAAAATGAAAGATGCTGACAACAGCAAGCCTTGATGTGAGGTTTCATAGATTTTTAGAAAGCTGGATAAGCAGTGATAGCAGGCAAGACCAGGTCTTTTCTAGGCGAGCTATAAAGTATCACATCAAAGTGAAGGAGCAAATGAATACAGTCAGTTTAGGAAGGGAGAAGAACAAAGTAAACAAACAAACAAAAAATGTTGCTGTTGTTACTGATCAGTGCCATCAAGTCAGTCCCAACACATAGTGATCCTTTATAGGGTTTCCAAGGAGTGGCTGGTAACTTTAAACCTTTGACCTTGCAATTAGCAATCTAGTAGTTAACTAAGAGTGCCACACTAAGTAAAGTTGAGATTATCCAGCTAAAAAAGAAAACAAACAAATAACACACACAAGCCAATACAAACATAAGTCAAACCATACACTACTTTTATAGAAATTCTAATTTTAAAAAAGGAAAACATAAGTCCCTGGCAAGAATATTGACTACAGTTGGAAAGGTAAATGTAAATGTTTGGTAACAAAAGGAGGGGAGCGGCTGATTTTGCAGTCCAGTAGTAGAGATCCATCAAGGGAGAACTATCAGGGGAGAAAAGCAAAGTGCGAGACTGTGTCTGGAGAGGCAGTGACACTAGGGATGGAGGCAGAGGCAATGATGTGGACAGAAGGAGCAGCTGAGACCTCTGAACTCAGGGAGGCAGAGGGGTTGTGTGCTGGCCACTGGGGGGCAGGCGTATGGGGTGTACCCTTTGGGTGTTTGATGATGCATGCAGGAGATTGTGATCATTGCAATGAAACAAAATACGATAGGATGAAAGTAAAGATAATGTTCAACCATGTTAACTAACATAGTTCACAATAAAAACTTTAAAAAAATTTGAAATATATATAAAAAAAGAATATTTACTACAGACCAATAGCAAAAATGGAAAAGTATTATGAAAAATACCACTAAAATAAAAGCCAAGTATAGTAAGTTACTGTACAACAAGATTTTGTGGGTTTTTGTGATGCAATACAAGAAAAATTGTATTTCTGATATAAGAATTAGAAATGAAAAGATGAATTAGCATTATGTATAGATAGCTGCTCCAAGGAAACCCTATACAGGGTCGCTATGGGTCTGAACTGACTGGACAGCACTTCACAACAGCAACAGATAGATAATTTTACAAGCTTAAGAAATTCAATCAAAATGATTATACCTAATAAAGTAATTATGTTTCGGTATATGATATAGCATATACAAAAAAAAAAAAAAGGCTTTCTTTCCTTACATTTTCATTGTGAGGTTTACATGGGAGAGCATTAGCTTTACACTCATCATATCGTATTTCGTGTCATTGCAATGATTATAATCCCCTCCATGCATCATAGAATAACCCCAAAGGGTATACCACAGAGGACTGCCCCCCTCAGCCACCAGCACATAGCCCTTCTCCCTCCCTGAGTCCAATATCCCCAGCCACTCCATCTGTCCATGTCATCGTCTCTGTCTCCATCCCTGGCATCACTGCCTCTCTGGGTAGGATCCCTCTCTCCGTTCTTCTCACTTGAT
>NW_006408576.1:14277152-14279841 GCF_000296735.1 Chrysochloris asiatica
TTGATGAACTTGGTCTGTATTTATGAATGTAGTGTCTCAAAATACCAACTGAGAGGGAAGGAGTCTTCACATCAAGTATCAATCCTATCCCCATTGTGTACAGCATAGCTATGGATGGGCAACTTTGACATTGACTACCTAAAATGGGGGGCTATAAAGGCACAAAGTGACTGGCTTACAAGTTTTCAAGAGGAAATTTAGTTTCAGAGTGTTCGGAAGAAGGTAGAATTCCCATTGAATAGTTTTCAACTTGTCTAGATGAGTCTGGTGAAAGCAGATGGGGATAATATTCTTATGATTCAATAGTGAGTAATTGTTATATGACTAATTGAGACTGTCACAACTGTAAAAGTAGAAGTTTTGTAACATCAAAGGGGGAGTAGTTAATCTTAACAGTCCAAGAGCAGAGAACCCTAGGACCATCAAGAAAGAAGAGCACATGCAGAATGAGGACCCTATCCAGTGAAGCAGTGACACCAGATATGGAGGCAGAGATGATGACATGGAGAGATAGAGCAGCTGAGGACTCTAGATTCATGTAAAGTGAAAAGTAGTGAACTGGTGGCTAGGAGGCAGGCTTACAGAATGTGACCTTTGTTTTTTTGTTTTTTTTTAATTATTATATATTCCTGAGTGTTTTTTGGTACATCCTAAAAACAAAACAATAAAACAGAGGGAACAGAAGCAAATATTGTTGAATGATGATGCCCTGAGGAGACTGTAAACATTAAAATGAAATGATGAATGTAAAACCTATGTTTTCCCATGTAAACTATCATTCAATTCACAATAAAAACTTAAAAACAAATACACTTGACTTTGAAGATGAAGCTGTATTAACTATGCACAGGTAATTAAAAAGTAAACAACTTTTAAACTAGTATATGTAATGTAATATGTACATAATGTAATACAAAAAAGGAACATTGGTAGTGTAGTGGTTATGAATCAGGCTGCTAACCTCAATATCAGCAGTTCAAAACTACCAGCCATTGCACAGGAGAAAGATGAGGCTTTCTGCTCCTGATGAGACTTACTACCTCAGAGACCCTATTCAGGGTGGCTATGAGTCAGAATACAACGTAATGGAATACAATCATTTTACCAATAATAGATTTGATATTATTTTATATTAATTGTATCTATAAGTGGGCTTCAAAAATTTGTGTAACATTTCCATTACCTTTTCATTACATTTTTCCATGAACTTTTTTGAGGCCCATTCATATTTATGAGAAGTTATTATTATAATAAAAAACCAATAGCTAGAAGCAGTCATAACAAAAGATAATGTAAATAAAATATTGAACAACATTGTGTTAGCCATGTCCTCAAACTTAAAGATAAATACAGCAACCCAATTTCTTTCCTTCCATATTGTTTTTGTTGTTAAGTATCGTCAAATCTGGTTGCCAACTCATAATAGCCTTGACATATATATGGTTGCCAAGGAGCCGCTAGTGGGTTTGAGCCACTAGCCTTTTGGTAAGCAATTCTATGTTTATTCTACAGCACCATTCCAGAACTCCCTGTCAATAATAGCACCTGGTATACTGTGGGTCAGAAACAACTTGATGGCACTTAACAACAACAACAACCCTAGTAAAACTACACCATTTCTATGAATTTTAAAATAATCTATGTAAAAACAATAACAAAAAGTAAACAACTCACAAAATTTTAGGCTACAGGATCTCGGAAACATTTTTTAAAGTAAATACTTTAAAAATATTATCCAATTATTACCAAACATTAGGTGGTGACAGGATATGATTTAGTTTGGGAATCATAACTGCTTCTCTTATTAAAACACTTGAAGCAATGTCTGGTTCAATGTGTATAGCAGAACATGATTTTTTTCTTAGTACTTTCTAAGAAATCAAGAAAGATCCAAATAAATAGAAGAACTGGTGGGTGATATGTCTGACACAAGGAGAATTACAGAATTTGACCTAAAAAAAAATACAAAAGTTACCTGTTTTTAAAGTGTATGTCTCAACTATTCAAAGCCCATGCACTTCCCAGGATTTAATTAATGCTTTCTTTGAGGTCCTGTTACTGAGATTGAACACTTGAGTTGTTGGTACCCTAATAACAAGTGTTGTTGTTTTTGTTGTTGTTGTTGTTAAGTGCATTCAAATGATTTCCAACTCATAGCAACTCTCTATAGTGGTTATGAATCAGGCTCTTTAGGGTCCATGGAGCTCTGTAGGGCTCAAACCTTGTACTTTGTGGTTCACAGTCCAGTACTTATAGTATGGAGCCACTACACTCCCCAATAATATATAATACATATTTAAAGACTATTTTGAATGTGTTTACAGCCTCAGAAAACCTGTGCAGGCTTGCTATGAGTTGGAACAGACTCCAAGGCACATAACCACCACCACCACCATTCCTTCCACCTTCTGAAAAACATCAAGCAATCAAAGTACCCATGATGAAAAATTCTTTGAAGGATCTTTCTACTAAAAGAACTAAAATGAAAATATGCCATATAGAAAAAGCTATGCCTTAGTTTATCCCTGATATAGGTAAGACAATCTAGTTATCTGTTGTTTCCAGCTAGCTTACTTTAACTAGACCTTATTTTCCATGTTTTCATTCTTCATTACATCTCAAAAATCCATGGCCCACTGAGGACTCTAGACTCATGGAAAGAGATGGACTGAGTGCTGACAGGCAGGAG
>NW_006408576.1:14280611-14287349 GCF_000296735.1 Chrysochloris asiatica
GGAAAACACAAATGATTTTCTAAGCTAAAGCTAGGAAAGTTGCTGGACATATGTTCCTTTAAAACATCTTGCATTTCAACTGAGAAGGTGGCTGAATTACAAATTCATATCGTTATATTTAGCACAAAGAATATGCTCCTACCAAAGAAGTCTTACATGACAACTGCAGTTATTAGACATTAAACTATTTTGAGGGGAAATGTGATGTATCTGTAGGCTTCAAAAGGCAGAACTAATTGACTTTGTTTTGCTGTTATGTTTGCAGGTCTGGTTTCACCTAAATAATCTCTGCTCTTATTATGAAAATTAGGTTGCAAGTGAAGCATCATAAGCCATTAAAATTTAAAAAGTATTTTCTCAAATTTCCAAGAACCATTATTGAAGAACTCTGTCACTCCGATTGCTGCTAATGCCTGAGATCCTATGTGCTCATCAAGGATCTCATATGTATCCATCAGATTTATCTGTAATGTATAGTTGAATGATTCCTTACCTCTCAAGTAAAAATAATTATGGAAAACACTTGTTTAAATGTCACTACTCTACACTCTAATTTATTTGAACTTCACAAATAAGTTTCCAAGATCTCTTAAGAGACAGTGATATTTATCAGGACATATACTTTCAATTGTTCAATTCTATATCCTCAGCATTTATATAATTTAAGACTTATAGGAACTTCTTTTAAGAAATTGTTTTGAATGAATAAGTTGAATAATTATTGGATGAAAAGAAGATTACTAAGTAAAAAATGGGTCAATCTACTTATAAACATTCTGAGAAACAGATTGACAAGAGGGAAGAAAGTAGGGAGACAAAAGAAAATAGAGAGGTAGGGTGAAAGGAAGATTTCACTATGTAGCTAAGATCTCTTGCACTCTAGGTCAATGCAGCACTTAAATAAATCTTTTCTGTTAGCTTAGCCTTACATCTCCATACTTATTTTGCTTCACTTTAGTTTATTTTTTAACCTGGATAATTATTATTATTGTTGTTAAGTGCCATTGAGTCATTATTGACTTACAGTGACCCTATATACAACATAACAAAACACTGCCCAGTCCTGGACCAGCCTCACAATCATTGCTAAGTTCGAGACAATTGCAGCTTACACTGTGCAAATCCATCTCACTGGGGGTCTTCCTATTTTTCTGTGACCCTCAACTTTACCAAACATGATATCATTCTCCAGGGACTGGTCTCTCCTAGCAATATGTCTGAAGTATGAGAGATGAAGTATGATCATCAAGGCTTCTAAGGCACGCTCTAGCTGTACTTCTTCCAACACAGATCTGTTTATTCTTTTGGCAGTTCATGGTACTTTCCATATTCTCCTCCAACACCATAACTCAAAAGCATCAATTTTTCTGTAGTCTTCCTTATTCACTGTCCAGCGCATGCATATGAGGTTATTGAAAATATCATGGCTTGGGTCAGGTGCACCTTAGTCCTCAAGCTGACATCTTCACTCTCCAACACTTTAAAAACGTCTTGTGCAGCAGATTTGCCTAATGCAATACATCATTTGATTTATTTACTGTTGCTTCCATGAGTGTTGATGGTTGATCCAAGAAGAATGAAATCCTTGACAACTTCCATCTTTTATCCATTTATATAGATGTTATTTATTGGTCCAGTGGTGAGGAATTTTTGTTTTCTTTACATTGAGATGCAATGAATACAGAAGGCTGTGTGGTCTCTGATCTTCATTAGTATTTTAAGCCCTTTTTATTTTCAGTAAGCAAGTTTGTATCATCTGCATAATTAAGTGTTCTGGAATACTCATACTTCACAATGTTGTCCATAGCTTGCCATGGACAATTATTAGTACAGACATTTCAATCTTTTTAATATAAAATAATTCCATTATTGGTAGATAGTAATAATAGTACGTTGGTGTTGTTAAGTGCCATCGAATCGATTCTGACCAATAGTGAGCTTGTATAGGGTTTCCAAGGAGTGGCTGGTGAGCCTTAACTGCCAATCTTGAGGTTCAAACTGACCATTTGAGGTTCAAATAGTCATTTTCTACCATAGTACAAAACTATAGCCTGAGTTCTCAAACTAAAAAGTGTTATTTTCATCATGGTCTGCCACTATGGGATAAAGCACAGGACCACAAGGTCGGTTTGAACCACAAGGTTGATGGTTCAAATTCACTAGCCACTCCTTGGAAACCCTATACAATGTTGTTGTGAGTCAGAATTGACTTGAGGCACTTAACAACTAAATAGTAGAGTGGTTACGATACTACCAGAAGATACGTTAGCAACATCATTATTAACAAAACATAGAACATTAAAATTTATATTAAAGAGTACTTAATATTTACTGAACATTTACTATGGTCTAAGCAATACAGAAATTGCTTTACATTCATTAGTAGATCTGGTTTTCATAACAAAAATCTGAGACACAACTTCTCTTATTCTTTCCTGTTGCCTCACTTCTTCCTAAATGAAGATGAATATGCAGAACTGTAATTACTCATATTGCTCTTGAAATACCATGGAGAATCTTCATTTTATTCAAGAATGATGGGCTGGAAAATACAAACTTAAATTTTATTCATGTTAATTTTATAGAAGCAAATACAGGACTTTTTTAGATTTGTGTATTTTAATAGCTTTTTTCAGACATATTTCACAAACCACACAATTCACCCATTTAAAGTGTACAATTTCATTATATAAACCTTGTTTTTTCAAGGATAACCATTTGTACCAATACTATTTATTGAAGCATCAGTCTGTCCTTTCTCACTAATTTAAAACATCTTCATTATACATATGCATGAATCTGTTTATGTTCTTTATTTGCTTATCACTGATATATTACCATGTTTCTTTAAATATTCTAACATTATAATAAGATTTTTCTATCAGTACATGACTTTCAAATGCAGGGAAAGTTTGCAGTCATTCAAACAACTATGTAATTTAACAATTTCAAATGGGTAACAAATGTCTGCTGTTAATTTCTTTAAAGTTGAAAGAGGATGGTGGTTAGGTTATGTTCAGTGTATAAAAGTTCTGACAGAATTTGCTCTTTAGATTTGAAACTATTACTTATATCCTGTTCCTTAGGACTCTAGTCTAGAAATAAAATATTAGCAACAACACAAAAGCCCATGCCATTGTTGTTACTAATAATAGTGGCTTTTGATTCATAATGACCACATGTTGTTAAGTGCCACTGAGTTTACACTGACTCATAGCAATCCTGTGAAGGGTTTTCCACGAGCAGCTGATAGGTTCAAATCACTGACTTTGCGATTAGCAGTCTAGTGCTTATCGTAAAATGCCACAATGTTGTTGTTCTTCTTAGGTGCCATAGAGTCAATACCAAATCATAGTGACACTATGCACAACAGAACAAAACACTGCCCAATCTTGTACCAACTTAACAATCATTGCTACATTTCAGCATATAACCGCCACCACCATATTATACATATATATATTGCACTGGTTTTCCTTCTTTAGAAAACCTGGCCTAAGTTAGGTGGTACTGAGAGAATGTGGTTCTAGAGACAAAAATCATAAGGATGAGTTTTCTAAATTGGTTCTCAAGTTTGACTAATTTTAAAGACATTGATATAGGGTAGAGGCATGTCTGACCTCCACATCATAGGAATCAGCCTTGGGCTGCTTTTGAGTTTGGTTCTCTTTTCTTCTTGTGGAGTCAGAGAAAGTCAAACCTGGTCTCCACATGGTTGGCGTTGTGAGAAGGACTCATTGCTATGGCGCCAGACCTATGAAATTAAGAGGGTTTGTAAGAGAAAGAATGAAGGGGCATGGGGTAAAATATTTCAGCGGACAAGAGAGCAGCAGCTTCTGGAGGTGTCTGGCCCCTATGACACTGTGGTTAAAAAGGATGGCAGATGCAGGGTTTGGGCCTATTGGAATCCATTCTTGCAAAGGCCCAAGGCCATATGCATATGAATGGATTTAGTCCAAGGTTGAAGAGATGATTGAACTTGAGTGTTTTTAAAAGGTTATGTGTTTGACTGCCTTATGGATATTGGTTTCTCCTGCCTACTATTGTAAAATAGACATACATATGGATTAATGTGCTGTACTGCAAAGTTGGTTTGAACTGCAAGGTCAGCATTTCAGGTTTACCAGCCGCTCCTCAGAAACCTTATACAGGGTTGCTATGTGATGGGACCCACTGGACGCACTTAACAACAATAACATGTGTGATAGAAATTAATATTGGATGTGATGATTATAAAGAGCTTGTAAGCCTGCCTTCAGTCTGTACGTGACTGGATTTTCTAAAAGGAGAGTTTGAATTTGCCCAGAAAAAAAATGGTTTCTTGGTTTAAGCCTTTGTAAAGTATAGGGCCTTAGGTTAAATCTTGAGTGCCACCAAGAATTTTCAGAGATGAGACATTTGCATTTGTAAAGACATGCAGACCAAGTCAGAATTTCTGGGAGAACAGGAAATTCATGATTATAACAAAACAGAGGAAAAAGCATACAGTTTGGCATTTTGAGTGACAGAGGCATCAAGGCAAGAAAAGGCAGTCCGTCATAGAAAATCTTCTTTAGGGACTGAAAGTTAAAGGGTAATGGTGAGCCATCTGTTTACTGGTGACCAGCTAGGACTAAGTGTGAGTGGAATAGAATTAGGGGAAATGCAGCAATGAAGACATAGGCTGAGTTTGAACATCTTCTATTGGCACCTGTTGACCTTGAGGTTTGAGGAGAGGAAACACTGGTTGGCCTGAAGTTTAGGGAGCTGTGTGAACTCCTGTGCCCATCTGCACTGACCTAGTCCATGGAGGCTAGGCCTGAGAGGAAAGGGGCCAGCTGGTGTGAAGTGCAGGAAGGCGCATGTGAATTCCCATACTTACATTTGACCCCCATTTGACCTAACTTGCATGGCTAGGGCTGAGCTTACTAGAACTTGACCAGATGCTGATAAAGATGTTTGATACTTGAGCATGTGTAAACTGCTATAATTTGTAAGAATGGAATTTTGATTATGGATAGAGTTGCTCAAAATTCCAGCTGGAAAGGAAGATTCTTCATATCAAGGAATATGCTTGTCTCCTCAGTGTGCTGTGTTGTTGTGGCAGTTGTTGTTGTTGTTGTTAGGTGTCATCAAGTTGGTACCAACTCACAGTGACCTTATGTACAGCAGAACAAAACACTGTCTGATCCTGGGCCAGTCTCACTACTGTTACCACGCTTCAGTCCATCGTTGCTGCCATGCCAAGCCATCTCGTTGGGGGTCTTCCTCTTTTCCTCTGATCCTTCACCTTACCAAACATGATATCCTTCTCCAGTGACTGGTCCCTCCTGACAATGCATCCAAAGTATGACAGGTGAAGTTTGGCCATCTGGGCTTCCAAGGAGCACTCTGGCTGCACTTCTTCCAATACAGATTTGTTGGTTCTATGGGCAGCCCATGGCACTTTCAATATTCTCCTCCAACACCATAACTCAAAAGCATCAATTCTACAGTCTTCCTTATTTACTGTCCAGCTTTCGTATGCATATGAGGTTGTTAAAAATACCATGGCTTGGGTAAGGTGCACCTTAGTCCTCAAGCTGACATCTTTGCTCTTCAATGCTTTAAAAAGGTCTTGTGCAGCACATTTGCCTAATGCAATCTGTCATCTGATCTCTTGACTGCTGCTTCCATGAATGTTGATAGTTGATCCAAGAAGAATGAAGTCCTTGACAACTTCAATCTTTTCTCCATTGATAAGAATGATGTTTATTGGTCCAGTGGTGAGGATTTTTGTTTTCCTGACATTGAGATGCAATCCATACCGAGGTTGTGCTCTTTGATCTTCATCAGTAAATGTTTTAAGTCCTCTTCACTTTCAGCAAGCAAGGTTGTAGCATCTGCATATTGCAGGTTGCTAATGAGTCTTCCTCCAACCCGGATGCCATGTTTTTCTTAATAGAACCCAGCTTCTTGGATTATTTTCTCAGCATACAAGTTTAATAAGAATGGTAAAAGAATACAACCTTTCTTAATTTTAAACCATTCGGTGTTCCTATGTTCTGTGTGAACAACTGCCTCTTGGTCCAGGTACAGATTCCTCATGAGCACAATTAAGTGTTCTGGAATACTCATACTTCGCAATGTTGTCCATAGCTTGTCATAATCCACACACTCGAAAGCCTTTGTGTAGTCAATAAAGCACTGGGAAACATCTTTCTGATATTCCCTGCTTTCAGCCAAGATCCATTGTTAGGGATGGAAAATTTAGTCAGTTGTTATTGAAACTTGGGAGAGGTAGAGGTTATAAAGGCATGACATGGCTAACCAGCTTTCATGGATGAACTTAGTCTCAGCATGGAGGGAATAGGGTAGAATCCCCACTGAAATTTTCCTCTTTTCCAGATGGTTCTGGAGAAAGGCAGTGAGGACTGATGATTATAGGATTTTATGATTTAATTGTAATTGTTATCAGGATTAATTGTGAGTGTCAAAACTGTAATTATACATGTGTAAATAAAAGGAGATAGTAGTTATTTTTCTTTTCAGAAACAGTCGATCATAGGTGTTGGGGACTGGCCTCGACATAGGAACTGGTTCACGAGGAAGACATACCTGGCGGCGGTAAAGATATAGCAAGAATATACAGAAAGAGACAAAGAGAGAGACAAAGAGACACCCTGAAACCAGGATGGATGCTGGACTGGCAGCAGGCAGATCCTGCATTGCAAACATCTCAGCCACGAAGGCCGTAATATCCTGCATAGTAAACATCTT
>NW_006408576.1:14289194-14293356 GCF_000296735.1 Chrysochloris asiatica
GAGCAACCGGTAAGCTTGAACCACTGACCTAGCAGGTATAAATATGTTTTTTGTGTGTGTACTTCAAATATTTTGCTTTGTTTCATTTGTGACACATAAGATGTAAATGGGATCAATGTGTTTTCCGTTATATCATGGTAGGTTCAAGTATAACCTTACAATTTTCTTTATTTAGAAATTATGCATGTAGTTTATAGGTTTCAATTTGACAAGGGTGGACTGTAATAGTTAGGGTTCTGTGTCAACTTGGCTAGGCCAGGATGTCCAGAGGCTTAATAGTTAAGATGTGCTTATTCTCATGGTGATGAAACCTAATACAGGCATAGTTAACTCTATGATGATTGGCTATAAGCAGTCAATCAATTAAAGGGATACTTCTTTGGGAGTGTGGCCTGTGCCTAATATATTGTACACATGGGAAAGGCGCTCTCTCTTTTGCCAAAGACCTGAAACTGCAACTGTGAGCCATTTTCTTGATAATAAACTTCTCTATAAATACAAACATATATATTTCTCAAGGAGCTCTGGTAATGTAGTGGTTATGAGTCAGACTGCTAGCCTCAAGGTCAGCAGTTTGAAACTACCAGCTGTTCACAGCAGAAAGATGAGGCTGTCTACTCCAGTAAAGATTTACAGCCTCAGAAGCACTATACAGGGTCACTATGAGTCCAAACTGACTTCATGACACATAACCACCACCATAAGTTTCAATGGTTTTGTTTCTCTAGAAAACTTGGCCTAAAACAGATTAGAATATACAAGCATTAAAAGGATTTTATAAACTAAATCACTTCTGAGTTATAAACAGACCATAATGACACAAAGAAACAAATGCAATGAAAAATCAATGATATGCAAGGATTATTTACAACAGAAATAATGCTAATAATCATCAGTAGACAATAAAAACTATGAAAAAAGTTCACAGAATCAACAGACTATACTGCAGTTTCCTCTGGAGTATAGTCAACAACCCCTATATCGGACAACCAGAAAAAAACCTGATTGGTTTTGGCTGAGTCTGGATCCTGCATCTTGTTTCTCTTGCACTGTTCATTTCTTTGGACTCTGAGCCAATGCTGTGCTTTATTGTAACCAATCCTGAGCATTGTCAGTAGCCTCCCATCCTAAGAATAGTTGTGTTTGCTCTCATTGTTGATCCCACTGTGTTAATCCATTCTTTTAGTGTTCTTTCACTTTTTCAATGACCCTCAAATTTACCAAGGATGATACCCTTCTCCAGGGACTTGCTCCTGCTGATAAGTCCAAAGTAGGAGAGATGAAGTATCACTATCCTGGCTTCTAAGAAGGATTCTGGCTGTACTTCTGCCAATGCAGATCTGTTTATTATTCTGGCAGTCCAGGGTCCATCCAATATTCTGATACAACACCATAATTCAAATAATTAATTCCTTTGTGGGTTTCCTTATTCATTGTCCAACTTTCACATGCATATGTATCCCTTGAAAATACCATGGCTTGAATTAGGATCATCTTAGTTCTCTAAGTGATATATTGGGCCTTTAATACTTTATAGAGGTCTCTTGCAATAGATTTGCTCAATGCAATGCTACATTTGACTTCTTGACTGATGCTTCCATGAGTGTTGATTGTGGCTCTAAGCAAAACAAAATTTTTAATAATTTCGATCTCTTTACCACTTATCATGATGTTATTGACTGGTCCATTACGGAGTATTTTTATTTAAATTACATTAAGGTACAATCCATATTGATATTTATCATTAAATACTTTAGGTCCTCTTTGCTTCCGATATGAAATGTTATATCATCTGCATATCACAGACTGTTAATGATTCTTACTCCAATGCTGATGGTATATTCATATAATCCCATTTCTCAGATGATTGGCTCAGCATATAATAGAATGAATAAGTATGAATCCCTGTCAAAGTATTGCCATAACTGGTTTTGAAAAATCTTCAGTAAAATTTAACTTGTATGTGATACTAATGATATTGTTCAATATTTTCTGTATTCTGTTGGATCATATTTCTTTGGAATAGGTACAAATATGGATTCAATTTTATT
Organism: Chrysochloris asiatica; assembly: GCF_000296735.1. Taxonomy (NCBI): domain Eukaryota; kingdom Metazoa; phylum Chordata; class Mammalia; order Afrosoricida; family Chrysochloridae; genus Chrysochloris; species Chrysochloris asiatica. The sequence goes on from NW_006408576.1 coordinate 14,291,246, forward strand.
GGTAACTGTCTTCTAATGTTTTAGAGTGAAGAGGTAAGTACCTCCAGGTTTGCATCCATTTCTTTAAATATATGAAGTGTTGTTTTTGTTATTGTTAAATGTTGGCGAATTCCAATTCATAGGAGTGGCTGATGAATTTGAACTGCTGACCTTGTTGGTTAAAGCTACCTTGTGATCCAATGCTTAAATTCCTGGAGTCATGTCTTTTGCTAATACCTTCAGTGGAACTTGGACATCTTCCTTCAGTATCATCATTTCTTGATCATGAGCTATTTTCCTAAATGGTTGAATGTTGACCAGTTCTTTTTAGTACAGTGACTTTGTGTATTCCTCCTTACATCTTCTTTAGAGTCTTCCTTCATGGTTCAATATTTGCCCATATAATCCTTCAATATTGCTACTTGAGAATTGAATGCTTTCTTCCATTCTTTCAGTTAGAGAAATGCTGGGTGTCTTCTTCCCTGTTAGTTTTCTAGCTCAAGGATAAACACGTTTAATTATCATACTTTACTTTGTCTTCCTGAGCTGCTCTTTGAAACCTTTCACTCAACTCTTCTACTTCATTATTTCTTTCAATCACTTTATCTACTCTATGTTCAAGATAAAGTTACAGAGACTCTTCTGACATCCATTTTGGTCTTTTCTGACTTTTTAATGACCTTCTGTTTTCTTCATATAAGATGTTCTTGATGTCACCCCACAATGCATTAGAACTTCAGTCTTTAGTGTTGAGTGCAACAAATCTACTCTTGAAATAGTTTCTAAATTCAAGTGGGATATACTCAAGGTCATATTTTATTTCTTGTGGATTTATTTTTATTTTCTTCAGTTTCACCTTAAACCTGCATATGACTTCTGATAATCTGTTCCTAAGTCAGCCACTGGCCTTGAAGATATTGAGTTTCCCCATGGTCTCTTGCCACAGATGTAGTCAGTTTGATTCCTGTGTGTTCCATCTGGTGTAGTCCATGTGTATAGTCTCCATTTATGTTGTTCAAGAAAGGTATTTGAAATGAATGAGTTGGTCTTCCAAAATTCTATCATGCAACCTGCAGCATCGTTTATATTATCAAGACAATATTTTCTACCTAAGGATCCTTCTTTTTTGCTGCCAAATTTTGCATTCCAAGCACCATTGTTTACCAGTGTATCTTGATTTCACGTTTGATCAATTTCAGACTGCAGAAGTTGATTTAAAAATCTCCTTTTCATCACTTTGGCATCAGTGACAGGTGCATAAATTTGAATAATAGTCGTATTAGCTAGTCTTCCTTCTAGGTTATGAATATTATCCTATCAATGACAAAGTTCTAGTTCAGAATGGATCTTGAAATTATCTTTTTTTTTTTTTTAAGTTGAACTTGAAACTTTACATGGATAATTTTTGTGCTAATTCTCTTCCTAGAATCCAGTTAATGGAGGACCAAAGTAGTTGAGTGTATGAATATAAGTACTAAACATGATTTTTTTTTTTTTGTAAATAATGTTTCAGCTTTTAGTATTCTTGTGAACTTGATTTTCCAAACATTTTTGTCTTTGTAAATAGTACAGCTGGATTCTATTTATTTTTTTATTGAGTCAGATAAACTTTACTGGAAATTTTAAAATATTCATTATTTGTTAAGTATTGATTTATTTGTATTTATTTCCACAATCTCTTTTTTGCGTATTTCATTTCATCATCTTTCAATACTTCCTTCTTTATAGACTTTATATTGTATTGATTTAGCTTTTAAAATTTGATTTGATTTTTCTCTATTATTTCTATGACTTATGTATCTGACTCAGTCAATAATCTTATTCACTTTTCATTACAAATCCTTAAAACTCATATTACTTTAACTCCATTTTTCCTTCACACATCTCAATATTAAATTTTATTTTTATCTGTAATTACAGGTTTATTATAGAACTATACTGAAGTTTTTATAAAAAGAAATTAGCTGCAAATATAAGACATTTTTATTGTTTTATACACAAATGTGCATTTCTTTTTTGCCTTTTATTTTTGTCTTATGACTTTTATCAAAGATAATTTTCCTTCCTAAAAAATATTCCTAAAATTTCTTTACGGAAATAGTAAACACTATGAATTTTTGTTGTAACTGAAA
>NW_006408576.1:14297622-14298692 GCF_000296735.1 Chrysochloris asiatica
GGCTGTAAGGGTGTGGGTTAGCTACAGGAAGGTTTCTTTTCGTGAATTCCCCTCCACTGAACCTGGAGCCTCACTCACCCATGCCGTCTGGCAGTCTGGCAAACCGGAAGTTCCTCAATTGTTTTACATTTAATTTTATTTAATTAATTGTTTTACATTTCATTTAATTTTTTTTTCTCATGATTTCAGTTTTTATTCTACTGTTAATGATAGTTTGCTCATATGACATAAAATAGTCACATATTTTATTCTGGCCCTTTTTGAATATTGTATAGTATTCATTGTCACTGTTGAAAATTCAACTACCAGCCTAGGCACCATTCTTTTAATTTAATTAAGTAATTTATTTTAAACTTTTTATTGTGAATTGAGTAAAGGAATTCAGACAAATCATCAGCTTTACATCATTCAACAAATCACTTTGTTTCATCTCAATGATTACAATCCCTTCCTTGTAACAACAGTTATCTTAGTTCCTGCCTATGGTTCATATTTGCAGTCGATCCGTCTTCCTGTTCCTTATCAGTTTTGTCCTTAGGCATAGTACCCTTTTGATTTTGAATGAATTACCTTGGTGAGCATACCTAACTAGTGTTATTGTCCCCCAAGTCCCATAAACCTATCTACTGCTTGGCTGAACATTAGGCCACTAGGGTGAGTTCCTTTCCAGACATGAATGTGATCAAGGACCACAGCCTTGAGTTCCTTCAGTCTCTTTCTGACCAGTAAACCTGGTATTTTATTATTATTACTATTATTAAATAACTTTGAGTTTGTCCCACATTTTCTCCCCCCATATCCAATATCCTTTAATGTTATACCTTTCAGGACAGTTGGTAGTGGTAGCTGAGCAAATCTAATTCTTCTAGTCTCAGAGTCAATGAGATTTTTGTTTAAATTTTCCATTAGTCCATAGGGCTAAATGATTCCAAGTCTCTTCATTTCTTATCACTCTTTTTTTGTCACACAAGGAGATACCAATAGCTGTACCTTGGAAAGCCATTCATGAGCTTTCAAGATCCCAGATGCTCCTCACCAAAGCAGGATGTAGAAAATTGTCTTGTGGACTA
>NW_006408576.1:14300217-14300923 GCF_000296735.1 Chrysochloris asiatica
CATAAGGTCGCTATGAGTCAGTACCAACACGATGGCACCTAACAACAACAACAACCCTCTCTAATAGCTTTATCTGAATTTCTCAAAAGATGCAACGCACTCCGTTTTTCATGCCATCCTTTTGTCACATTGTGCTAACTCTATGTCTTCAGATGTATATATATTCATGTTGACTCATTATATCTTCTGTGCTTAACAAGCTATTTAATGCTTTTAGGGTTTACATCTCAATTATTCAGGCTTTTGTACACTTTTACACATCATGTTTTGCTTATTTTTCAAAAGTCCATTGTTATTATTTTTCAAGTCTTGCTATCTTTATCTTTATTTATGACTCCAATTATTTTATTCATAAAAACTGTGAAATCTAATTCCAGTTTTCTGTTTATTACAATTGTGTATTTACAGGGATGATTTGCTTTTGATTCTGTCTTGTTGTTGTTACATGCCATCCAGTCAGTTCTGACTAATAGAAACCCTACTAACAGCAGAATAAAATGCTGCCAACTTCTGTGCTATTCTCAAAATCATTGTTGTGTTTAAGCCTATTGTTGCTACCACTGTGCCAATCTATCTTGTTGTGAGTTTTTCTCTTTTTCACTGACACTCCACTATTGTTGTTGTTGTTATTAAGTGCTGTTGAGTCAGTTCTGAACCATAGCGACCCTGTACAGGGTTTCCAAGGGTGTAAATCTTTACGGGAGTA
>NW_006408576.1:14301603-14316922 GCF_000296735.1 Chrysochloris asiatica
TAAACATCGTTCTGGTATTCTCAACACCTTTCTGATATTTTTTGCTTTCAGCTAAGATCCATTTGACACCAGCAGTGATATTTCTAGCTCAGCATCCTTGTCTGTATTCAGCTTGTATTTCTGGCAGTATGCTATCAATGTATTATTGCAAAAGTTTTTTAATTAGTTTAAGCAATATTTTATTTGCATATGTCAACACATTCCCTTGGGTCAACTCTCTTTCAAATGTGGACAAATATGGACCTCTTCCAATCAATTGGCCAGGTAGTTGGGTAATCCATATTTCCTTACATAGAGGAGTAAGAACTTCCAGTACTTAATCAATTTGTTGAAGTTTCTATTCCATCAATACCTGAAGCCTTGTTTTTCACCAATGTTTTCAGTACAGTTTGGACATCTTCCTTTAGTACCATCAGTTCTTGAGCACATACTTCCTCTCAAATTGATTAAACATCGACCATTCCATTTTGGTACAGTGACTCTATATATTCCTTCCATCTTCTTTTGATGCTTACTGCATCATTCAATATTTGCCCATATTGTTGTCAGGTACTGTTGGGTCAGTTCTTACTCATAGTGAGTGATCCTATGCACAACTGAATAAAACACTACCTGGTCCTGACCCATCCTCACAATTACTGATACATGTGACTCCATTACAATTAGTCAATCCTTCTAATTGGAGATCTCTTTTATGCTGACCAAGCATGATGTGTTCTTCAGGGAGTGGTACCTCCTGATAACATGTCCAAAATATGAGAAACCAAGTCTTATCATCCTGACTTCTAATGAGCATTCAAGCTGTACTTCCTCCAAGACAGATTCGTTTATTCTTTTCTGCCCATGGTAATTTTTTTCCCATAGAATCCTTCAGTATTACAAGTCAAGGCTTGAAATTTTTTTCAGTTCTTCCAGCTTAAGAAATGCTGAGTATATTCTTCTCTTTTGTTTTTCTAACTTCAGGTCTTTGCACATTTCATTAGACTATTTTACTTTGTCTTCTTGAGCTGCCTTTGAAACTTTCTGTTCAGCTCATTTAATCATTTTTTCCAGTTACCTTAATTTCTCTACTCTCAAGAGCAAGTTTAAGAGTCTCTTCTGACATCCATTTGGGTCTTTTCTTTTTTTTCTAAATAATCTTTTGCTATCTTCTTATATGCTGTTCTTGTTGACATCCTACAATTTTTCTGCTATTGGTTCATTAGTATCTAATACATCAAATCTCTTCTTGAGATAGTCACTAAATTCAGATGGGGTATATTCAAGGTCATATTTTGAGTCCCTTGAACTTGTTTTAATTTTCTTGAGCTTCAGCTTGTACTTGCATATGATCAGTTGATGGTCTGTTCTACAAATGCCCCCTGCATTGTTATGACTGAAGATAATGAAATTTTTCATCATTTCTTCCCACGGGTATAGTCAATTTTATTCCTGTGTATTTCATCTAGTCAGGCCCATGTTTATAGTTGCTTTTTATGCTGTTGAAAAAGAGTATTTGCAAAAAATAAGTCGCAGACCTTACAGAATTCTACCACGTGATCTCCAGCATCATTTCTATCAATAACTCCAACTACTGATCCTACTTTTCTGTTTCTAACATTTACATTCCAATCACTGGTAATGATGAATGTGTCTGATGACATCAATTTCAGGGGGAAGAAGTTCGAATTCTTCAATTTCATCATCACTAACTTTAGTTGTCTGTATGTAAATTTGAATAACAGTGGTATAATTGGTCTTATTATATGTGTATAAAAATTATCCTATGACAGACAAAACAGTAATTCAAGATAGATTTGAAATGTTCTTTTTGACGGTGAGTAGGACATTCATCTTCAATTTTCATCCCTAGCATAGTAAATCATATAATTGTCTGATTCATAATAACCAAAACAAGTCCACTTCAGGTCATTAATATAAAGGATATAGACTTTAACATATTTCATTTCTTTTTCAACTTCCAACTTTTGAAGATTCATAATTTGAACATTCCACATTCTGAATATCAATGAATGTTTGCAACTCTATCTTCTCATTTTGAATTTTGACCCATCAGAAAATGAAGGGTCCAGAAGCTTTGCTACATTATGATTAACTCTAGTATTGAGGAGGCAGCTCTTCTCCAGTCATAATTTGAGTGCCTTCCAAAATAAGGAACTCATCATAAAACCACAGTATTCAGCTGTTTTTCATGAGTTTTTTAGTGACTAAGCATTCTGAAGTGGTCTACCTCTCCTTCTTCTAGTCTGTCTTAGTCTGGAATCTCTGCTGAAACCTATCCACCATGAGTGATCCTTCTGGAATTTAAGATAACAGAGGCATAGCTTCCAACATCCCAGCAACCTGCAAGCCAGCACAGTACAACAAACTTAAAAATGAGTGGTGGTACCTCTAAAACATGTGGTACCTGAAAAAGATGAGGAAAAAAGCTGAACAGAAAATTTCAAAGGGCAGCTCAAGAAGACAAATTAAAGTATTATGATGAAATGTGCAAAGACCTAGAGTTAGAAAACCAAAAGAGAATAATACACTAATCATTTCTTAAGCTGAAACAACTGAAGAGACAATCCAATCATTTGTATACATTATTGACTGACTGGGCAAAATATTGAATGACCAGCAAGTATCAAAAGAGAATGAAAGTAATACAATGAGTCACTGTATCAAAAGTAATTATTCTTATCAAGAGGGAGCATGTTATCAAGAACTGATGTATCAGGAAGAAGTATCTGCTGCACTGAAAATATTGGTGAAAAACAAGGTTCCAGAAATTGACAGAACACAAATTGAAATATTTCAACAAATTGATTCAGCACTGGCATCATTCACTCATATATGCCAAGAAATTTGAATGCCAGCTAACCGATTGGAAGAAATCCCTGCTTGTGAACATTCCAAAGACAGGTGATTCAAGAGATTGCAGAATCATCAAAAAATATTGTTAATATTACATGTAAATATTATTTTACTGAAGATAATTTAAAATGGTTAAAGTAGTACATTCACAGGTTGCTGTTGTTAGGTGCCAACTTATAGCAACCCTATGCACAACAGAATGAAGCACTGCCCATTATCCTCAAAATAGTTGTTTTTGCCTAGACCATTGCTGCTGCCACTATGCCAATCCACCTTGTTGGGGGCGGGGGGGTCTTCCTTTTTTTTTTATTATTCTCTACTTCACCAAGCATAATGTCCTTCTCCAGGAACTTATCCCTCCTGATAACATGGCAGCTACATTGACAGATGGCTTCCAGAAATTTAAGCAAGATTCAGAAGTGGATGTGGAATGAGGGATATCATTGCTGATGTCAGATGGATCTTGGCTGAAAGTAGAGGACACCAGAAAAAATGCTTGCTTGTACTTTATCAACTATGCAGAAGCATTTGACTGTGTGAATCATAACAAACTTTGAATAAATTGCCAAAAATAAGAATCCCAGAACATTTAATATTTTGAGAAACCTGTGCATAAACCAAGAGATAGTCATTCAAGTGGAACAGAGTAAGACTGAATGGTTTAAAATCAGGAAAGATGTGAGTCAAGGTTGTATCTTTTCACCAGACAGATCCAACCTTTATGATGAGTAAATAATTTGAGTAGCTGTCTTTTCACACGAAGAACAACCTGCAATATGCAGATGACACGACCTTGTTTGCTGACAGTGAAGCGGACTTGTAGTACTTATTGATGAAGATTAAAGTGTACAAACTTCAGTATAAATTGCATCTCAATTCAAAGAAAACAAAAATCCTTACAATTGGACTAATGGATAACACCATGATAAATAGAAAAAGACTGAATTTGTCAAATATTTTATTTAGCTTGGATCCACAATCAACATTCTTGGAAACAGTAGTTAAATAATGAAAGCACATGTTGCATGGGGAAAATCTGCTATAAAAAAAACAAAACAAAACAAAAAAACCTCCTTAAAGTATAAAAGAACAAAGAAATCAGTTTTAGGGCTAAGGTGAGCATGACACAAACTAGTATTTTCAGTTACCTCATATGTATGTGAAAGTTGGACAGCGGATGTGGAAGACCATAGAATAATTAATGTATTTTAATTATGGTAGTGGAGAAGAATATTGAAAGTGCCATGAACTTCCATAAGAAGACACATACCTGTTTTGAATGATATGTATAGCCAGAATGCTCCTTGAAAGTGGGGAGAAGGAATTTTGTCTCATATTTTGGACATATTTTCAGGATGGACCAGATTCCTGGAGAAAGACAATATGCTTGGAAAATTGAAGGGTCGATGCAAAAGTGGAAGCTGACCAATGGGATTGACACAGTGGCAGCAACAATGGACTCAAACTTGACAATTGTGAGGCTGGCACAGGACCGAGCAGTGTTTCATTTTGTGGTGCATAGGGTTACATTGAGTTGGAATGAACTTGATGGCATGTAACAACAACAATACAAATGTGTCTAACAGTTCTTCTTCAGCCAGGACAGCCTCTTTTCAGCTGTGCCTGTTGGCATCCCACTCTCTTGTCCTCACCTCTCATTCATTAGGCCCCATGGCACAATCTCTGACAGATAGATTTTCTTTTTTAAATTAATTTTTAGGACAAATAAAACAAAACACTTCTCTTTTTTTGGCAAGAATACACTCAGTCCAATCTAACATGAAAATACCGTGTCTTGTCTTATCAGCTCACTCAAGTTTCAGGCTCAACTGCCTGCTCTGGGGGAGTCAGCTTCTTTTCAGATTTTTGATCTTTTTCTTGTCTCTCTCACAATGTTTTCCCCAGAAATTTAAGAGTTTGAGAGAGGTTAGTAATGGAAAATATCCTACATGGCTGCTGTGATTGCAATTTTGATATTATCACCTGATCCAAGAGTATACCTATAAATTTTTCCAAGAGTCCTTTAAAGTTGCTCTCCTTTGGCCTTAGGAGGAATGAGAAAGTTGTATCACTGTTTCTCCATGACTATAACAGTGGTGATGGGATGCACAGTTCCCTCTACTTGGCTGATAATTCTTTAAAGAAAGAGGTTGCTCTCTAGTCTCTAAAGTTCCAATGAATTACTAACTAATACATTAATTCTTATTGAGCTATGATAAAAGACAGATAGTTACTGTCTTTAAAAATCCTTCATAATAAATGTTAGAAGGGATTACTTAAAATGATGAGTAATCCTGGCACCTCCTTTTCTTAACTTTGGAGGTCTCAACTAAAGAGTGTTACCCTTTTTCACTATAATCATTGCACATCTCTCTTATTACAGTGTTAGTTCTTTGAAGCAATGACAAAAATATTTTTACTTTTGTACCTTCAGATTTGAGTATATTCTTTGTATATACAAGTATTCATTAAACATTAGTGAACAAGTGCATGAATAAAAACCATTTAAAGGCATTTGAGAAGTATTTTTGCATTCAACACCAATATACCATAGAAAGTTATAACATTTTTCTATAAAAATAAGTTTTAAATGTATGAGTTCAAAGTAGACAAAACTAAAACAATATTAAATGATTTTTCACTGACAGTTCTTAGAAGGCAGTAGGTGAGTCTCTGTTGGTTAAATTGTTGTACTAGTACAAAACATTTTAGCATTATGCTGTAGACTGTAATCAGTCCCAGCTGGAAGTCCATATCAGCATTTCTGTGTTTCTTGACAGTGGCTTGTTAATGTTTCAAAAGAGTAGATTAAAAACAAGGTCAATGGCTTATATTACATTGGCTGTTTTTTAATTCTAGCTATTCAAATACTTTTTCCTCAGAGTATGCATACTAAAAAATTATTTCAGAAATACTTGAATGATAAATTATATCATACTGCATAGATGACTGAAGAGTAACAAGAAAATCTGTCCTATAGCCTTTGCATATCATCCCTCATTTAAAAAAATAATTTAGGTCTCTTTTCTGTTTATTGTAGCAACAAAGGTTATTGGGGCAGCAGAGTGATCCTGAAAGCCTATTATTTCTCTACATTTTCAAAGCTGATACATCGATGAGTATGATTTCTCAAGAAGACTGACATACTTATTTTCAAATACAAATATTCTGATGTATCTGTAGCTATTGGACCAAAGTCTCTATTTCCCTGTTGTGTATACTCTTAGCTCCTACAAGTTTTGGTCCAGGTATAGTGGCCTCTACATCTCAAAGCCAGCAAAAGTACATTATAATTTTCTCACACTTGGAATCTCTCTGACTTCTCTTTCTGCTTTATCTTTCTGACTCCATTTATAGAATGGTCTTTAAGGATATATGTGATTAGAATGAGTTCACCCAGAAAATTCATGATAATTTACCTTTCCTAAAGTCCACACTGTTAATTACACATGTGAAGTCTTTTTTGTCATGGAAAATGTCAAATTCTTAGATTTTGGTGATTGTGGCATGGACATCTTGGGGTAATTTAACCAATGTACCAACAGAGCTCCTGCTTGATGTAATAGACTTAATGGGCATTATTCTACCTACCACAGGTGTACTCTTAGCAAAGGAGATGTCAAGTCTCTTAAAAAGTATCCAGATATGGCATGATTTAGCCACTTTGTATATCAAACCAAGGGCAGAAGTGACAGCATTTACTGTATAAATGGGAAAATCGGTTAGTAAAAGTCACATGGTTTATCTTATCATTAAAGTCAGGATTAGGTTAGGTTAGGTTCTGGCCTGGTCATTACTGGCTGTATGTGGATGCATGATTACTTGGATGTGTGAGACTTGAAAATTGAGTCACATACTCATAAAAAGAGTGATGTATCATATGCACACATACACATACATATAATGGAGGTAATAAATATTAATGAGTAAGTATCTAAATGATGATAATCTACTTCTTTTACATATTTTTATGGTAATTAAATATGGAAATAATTTTATGCTTAGTGGACACTAAACAAATGTTAGTTACCTTTCAAATTCTCTGCCACTCTGTTTTCTCCCTTGTAGTTATTTATTTTCAGGACATAAAAATTTTAAAAGCAGAAATGATAAAATAAATGTTTATATTGTCTAAGAGACAATTTCTACAGGGTGATTCCCAAAGGCATTAAATCCACATCTAGGCACAAATATAATTGAAATATTCAGCAATAAAGCATCTGGACAAATAAAATGCTATAATCTATACACATAAAATATGTGTTAAAATTAATCAATTGTCAGTAAATCATGTGCAAATGTTTTTTTCTGTCTATGGATGTAATATATAAAGTTGGTTATTTTAAGAGTTTACAGATGTGTAAAAACTCATAAACAATTCACAAAATAGGACAACTGACAATAATTTTAGTCTATTACATCAAGTCTGAGCCCTGTTGGCACAGTGGTTAAAGTGCTCAGCTGCTAACCAAAAGGGTGCTAGTTGGAACCCACCAGCTTTTTAATGGGAAACAGATGTGACTGTCTGCTTCCTTAAGTACTTACAGTCTTGTGAATTCTCTGGAACACTTCTATTCTGTCCTAGAGGGTTGCTATGAGTTGGAACAGACTCAATTACAATAGTTTGTTTTTACTGTTTATTACAGCCAGGACCACTGTTTATTTATAAATATCTATCTACATGACACTGACATTACACTAACTCCAATCACCACACATTAAAATTATTACTTTATAATTAAATCATTCTCTTGATTGTGTTTGCTCAGACAATATGTGTAAGGAAACTTCATGAACACAAGTATTCTCATTCACAACTTGAGACTTTAAAACAAAACACCTCCCACTCCCAAAAAAGAAAAACAGAGAAAATGGAAATAAAGACTGTTGAATGATGATGCACGGAGAAGATTGTAATCATTGCAATGAAACAATGGTGTAAAGCCAATATTCTCCCATGTAAACTATTACTCCATTCACAATAAAAATTAATAATAACTGAATAGAGAGAGAGAGAGAGAAATTAAACCCAAAAGTTGTGGTTCATAGTTCAAACAATATCATGTGCTTTAGGGAATACCATAAGAAGCTAATCTTGTAGTTCTGCTCTTCTTCTTACATTCTATGAAGTTATTCCTCCTTCCCTTCTTATCCAGTAATGGTTAATTCTTTTCTTCCTTGGTTAATTTGTGTACCCGTTGTTGTTTTTTTTGTTGTTGTTTTTTTTACAGAAAATGCAACAAAATTTCCCCAGAGTAACTGTTAGCTCTGAAAATATGAAAACCTAAATCTAAGAAATAAAAGTATCAAATTTTTCTAAAGGAAAATTGGTGGTACAATGGCTAAGCACTCAGTAGCAAACCAAAAGGCCATTGGTTCAAATCCACCAGCCATTTCCATAAGAGAAAGATGTGGCAGTTTGCTAAGGTAACAGTTACAGGCTTGGGTACTCTAGGCAGCGATTCTGTTCAGTTCTATGAGGTCATTAATAGTAGGAATCTACTTGAAAGCAATACATTTGGTGTTTTTATTCAGAGATTCAGGTACTTTATATTCTGGCTGTTAACTGAAAAGTTGGAGGTTCAAGTTCATTCGAACTTGCCTCAAAAGAAAGGCTTGGGAATTTACTTCTGAAAACATAGCTATTGAAAACCCTGTGGAGTATAGCTCTGCTTTGTTATGCATTGGTCATCTTGAGTTACAATCAACTCAGTTGCAATGTTTTATTTTGTTTTTTGTTTTCTGGTATAGAGCTTTCCAACCACCCAGATGGCGTATATGGTTGAACCTATGAACTGGGCTACATTAATACCTGGTTCTAACTCAATGAGTTAATTATACATAGAACAGACAATAAGCAAGTCACTAAACTAAGGTTATTTTGAACAAGTATCATAGTATTCATGCTTCATAAAAAAAAAATAACATTTAAGATTATTCCTGCTATCTGAGGATATTTTAAATAATCAACAGATGTTGCCTATTTATAATCAGAAACCATCATTTCCACGAATTATAATCTACCTTATATTTATTCAATCTGGCAAACTGTAAAGCCTCAGGATTAACAAATGTGCTATAGGATAAACACTGAACTAAAAGATCAGTAGTTCAAACTCACCTGCTGCTCCTTGGAAATTCTGTACAGGTTCCTTATGAGGCAGAGTCAACTCAGAGGCACTTAACAACTACAAAGTATACACACACATACAAAATGTTTTTCTTGACATTCATCTTTTTCTCGAAAATTGAGAATATAAGCATATTAGACAATAGTGTAAAGAAAAGTTTCAGATTCCTTATAAAAGCTCAGTTGAAAACATTTTCTACCAGCAAATATGTTCAAGATATTATTTAATCACTCATAAAATATTAATATGTTCAGGATCATTCATATTGTAGGACCATCTAGAGTTTGGACAAATTTATTGGTTCAATTTTTGCTAAATATTTAAAGAACTTTCACTATATAATAGGTAAATTCTTAATAAAAAATACTTTCTTAAGACCACAAATGTTCTTACAAAACCCTATAACACATGGTAAGAGTTTGAGTTAGTCACATAAAATGTATCTTTAGTTAAAAGACTGCTAGTTGAATTTTCCAGAGCAAATTCTGGTCTCAGGTTTAGCTAAATTCATATTTATCTAGGCTATAAAATAAGTAAATAGTCTTGTCAACATAATAAATCTGTACACAGACCAAGAGGCCTTCATTTGAAGAGAACAAGGGGTGACTGAATGGTTTAAAATCGGGAAAGGCGTGAGCCACGTTTATATCCTTTCACAATACTTATTCAATCTGTATACTGAACAAATAATCTGAGAAACTGGATTATATGAAGAAGAATGTGGCATAAGGTTTGAATGAAGATTCATTAACAACCTAAAGTATGCAGATGACACAACCTTGCTTGCTGGAAATGAAAAGGTCTTGAAATACTTACTGATGAAAATCAAAGACTGCAGTATGGATTGCATCTTAACATTAAAAAACAAAAGTTTCACAATTGAACCAATAAAATAACATCAAGATAAACAAAGAAAAGATTTAAATTGTCAAATATTTCAATTTGATTAGATCCCCAATCAATGCAGTCAAGATATCTAATTACATAATTCTGCAAAAGACCTCTCTTTAAAGTGTTAAAGGACAACGATATCAGTTTGAAGATTCAGATGCTCCTTACCCAAGGCATGGTATTTTTAATCACTTTATATTCAAGTAAAAGCTGGACAATGAATAAGGATGATCATAATAGAATTGATGCATTTGAAAGATGATGTTGGAGACAAATATTGAAAGTCTGCCAGAAGAACAACAACAAAAAAAATGTGTCCTTAAAGAAGTACAAACAGAAGTCCACCTCCTTAGAAACAACGATGGTAAGATTTGTGTCTTGTACTTTGGACGTGTTGTTTCATAGGCCTAGTCCCTGGAGAAGGACATCAGACTGGGACAAGTGGAGGGTCAAAAAGAAAAAGAAAGCCCCCAAGGAGATGGAAAGACACAGTGGCAACACAATTGGTTCCAATATAACAATAATTATAAGGATTGCATAGGCCCCAGCAGTATTTCATTTTGTTGTGTGTAGGATTGTTATGAGTCAGAACCAATTTCAGAGCATCTAATAACAACAGCAACATCATAATCAATCAAAATGTGATTGTGACTTTTCTAAATGAGTATTTAATAATGAGGATTATGTTAATGGTAAGAAGTATTTGTTTATCATGCAGCACTTACAGTTACTACATACCATATAATACAAAATGTCAAACCAAACAAACCAAAGCAAGTCATGGTCCTGGCTTTCAAACTCTCAACTGACTAACATAAAAATAGATAACCACTTTGCAAGATAGGTATCACAATAAATGTATATAGACAATCTTTGGGAACACAGTGCAGGAAGGAACCTGTTTTGCCTACAGAGAGGGCAAGGCAATTTCAGAATTGACATTTCAACAAACATCCCTAGTGTGCTACAAGGATAATTAGGGTGCAAGTTTTAAATCTACTTCTCTCTCTTATTCTCAATGTAACTTGGGGTAAATGCTGCAAGCTTTTAGATTGCCAAACAATTTGTTTATATTTGTTTGCTTCCTCATTTATAAAGTGGAATAAAATGAAGGGACTCCAAAAAGTTTATAGAAAAATAAATGAAAGATAATGAACTTTTTCCACAAATGTTTAAAGTCCCCTTGTGTAAGTTCAAAATGGCCAGTCCAATTCACAGAAGTTGATGAAATTATCACGAAGAATGATTTAGATAGCAGAAGGAGAAACACTGTTGAGAAGATCATTACAAATTTTATAAATATTATTCTAAAAATTTCACACATTAATTTGAAATCAATACTGACCATAACTACAGTGGCACTTCATTGTTTCATAACCCAAATATTTTTAGTATAATTTCCAAAATATCCTGATTTTTTTTTTTTTTTTTCAAATTCCTCACCATGTGCCTATATCCATACATTTTAGCTCATGTAGAGTTCTGGTGAGGCACTGTAGGATAAGCACTGGACTGCTAACCACAAACCACCAGTGATTTGAAACTGCCAGCTGATCCTGGGAAACCCTATACTGGGTTGCTATGACTTGGAACTGAATTAATGGCACTGAACAGCAACAACAGTGAGCAACAATTTAAAAATGATTAAGAAAAAGGTTCTTATAACATACTATTTCTTTATTTTTAGAATGGCTAGAGACTTTCTCCTCATCCATAGAGTTCCAGAACAGTTCATTGCACTCCTGTGGAACCTGTACATAGGTCAAGAGGTAGTCTTTCAAATAGAACAAAAGAATACTGCGTGGTGGCTTAAAATCAGACAAGTTTTGCATCTGGATTGTATCCTTTTACCATATGTATTGAATTTGTATGCTGAGCAACTACTCCAAGAAGTTGGAGTATATGGAGAACATGGCATCAGGATGGAGGAAGATCATCAACTACTTGAAATATGCAGATTATACAATCCTGCTTGCTTACAAAGCAATTATTTTTAAAGATCAAAGACTACAATCATCAGTATGGATTACATTTAACCTAAAAAAAAGAAAAATCTTAACTGAACCAATAAGCAACATCTGATAAATGAGGAAAATATTGCAACTGCCAAATATTTCATTTTACTTGATTTCCATGCCCTTGGAAACATTAATCAAGAAATGATGCATTACATTCCTTAACTTGGTATATATTCACAAGAAATACAAGCCATAACATGAGTAGATATATGCACATCAATGTTCATAGCAGCACTATTTACAATATAAAAAAGATGGAGACGGTCTAAGTGCTCATCAATGGAAGAATGGCTAAATAAACGTTGGTACATACACACAATGGAATAGTCTGCTACCTTGAAGAATAACAAGGAAGCTGCAAGCTACCACATAACATGGATGAACTTTGGGCACACTATGGTGAGTGAAATTAGTCAGTCACAAAATGTCAAATATTGCATAAGACCATTATTTTAAAATATTAAGAAAATATACCCATACTAAAGGGGGTAAAAAAATTGTTTGTTGGTTACTGGGGGGTGGGGTAGGGAGAGGGCAGTAGAGAACAGGGTAAGGGATAGACACATCATAGTTCTGGCATTGGGAGGGCAATATGCAAAAAGGGGGAGGATAATGCAAGAACAGGGTAGTTACAGGAACACTGACTCAGGTTTGCATAGGCTAAATGTGACAGAGGTAAATAATGATATATGTTCAGCCTTGAAACAACAGGGCTCTGTGATACAGGGATTGAGGCACAGTCTGAGTGGGTAAAAGAGGGAAAATAATGTTAATGACACTTGACTGTCTTATGAGTATTAGTTTCCTTTCCTACTATTGCAAAATAGACACTTGAGTGAGATATCAGGAAATGTGATTACAGAAAGCTTATAAGCCTGTGTTCATCCTATAACTGATAGGAATACCTAAAAGGGATTCTACAACTTGCCAGGTGAAATAGGCTTCTTGCGGAGCCTTTGTAGTGTATAGAACCTTAGGTGGAACCCTGATCCCCATCTGGAACCTTCTGAGGTGGGACACTGCCATTTGAAAGGACAAGCAGACCAACCTAGAATAGCTAGAGGAATAGAAGATAGTTCACGAAAGAAAAATCAGTGGGAAAAATCCAAAAATCAAAATTGACAGTCTGATTGGCTACAAGAACAAACAAATTGGGAAACCATCAAGGCAAGCAATCAACTCCTTTCAGAACAAACTCCCTCCCAAGACTGAAACTCAAAGGGAACACATGAGAAGGCACGTAAGTTTGTTGGCGACCATGTTGGTCTGTGGGTGAGTGGAAGAGGGGGAAAGGCACCAATGAAGAAATGGGCTGTTTGACCACATTCCATAGATTCCTGTTGACCTAGAGATGAGACAAAGAGATAATCAGAACTCAACTATTGTTTTTGTTGTTGTGAAGTGCCATTGAGTTTGTTCCAACCTACAGCGACCCAGTATCGGGTTTCCAAGGAGCAGCTGGTGAACTTGAACCATTGATCTTGCAGTTCAAACAGTTTTGCAGTCTAACGCATTAACCCACAGCGCAACACCAGAACTTGACTACAGCAAGATTAAAAACAAATAAAAAAAAGTTTGATAAAGGAAATTTACAAGTGTAAATTGCTACAATTTGAAGAATCTGGCCTATACTTATGGATGTAGTAGCACAAAATAGCAACTGAGAGGGAAGGAATCTGCACATCAAGTATCATTCTTATCCTCTAAGGAGCTCTGGTAGCATAGTGGTTACGAATCGGGCTGCTAATCTCAAGGTCAGTAGTTCGAAATGACCAGCATTTCCAAGAGAGAAAGATTTACAGCATCGGAAACCCTATGCAGGGTCACTATGAGTTGCAACTGACTCCACGACATATAACCCACACCACTTGTATACAGGGTTGATAGGGATGGACAACTTAGACATTGAATACCTAAAATGAGGGGGTGGGGGAAAAAGGCATGAAGTGATTGGCTTACAAGTTTTCAAGAGGGAGTTTAGATTCAGAGTGTGCAAGGGAAGGTAGAATCCCCACTGAATTGTTCTCATGTTAGATAGATGGGTCTGATGAAATGATATGGGGATAAGATTCTTATGATTCAATAGTGAGTAATTTTTATCATGACTAATTGTACTGTCACAATAGTAAAAGTAGAAATTCTATATCAAAAAGGGGGGAGTAGTTAATCTTACAGTCCAGGGACAGAGGACCCTAAAATCGTCAAGAAAGAAGAGCACAAGCTGAAGGTAGGACCGTATCCAGAAAAGCCACAACAGCAGAGATGGAGACAGAGATGATGACATGGAAAAATAGAGCATCTGAGGACTCTAGACTCATGGAAAGAGAAAGGCTATGTGCTGGCAGCCAGGAGGCAGGCTTGCAGAATATGCCCTTTGGTTGTTTAAATGATTATATACTCCTGAGTGGTTTTGTGTATGACAGAGGGAATACTGTTGAATGATGATACATGGAGGAGATTTTAATCATCGCAATGAAAGGATAGGTGTAAAACCGATGTTTGACCTTGTAAGCTATCACTGAATTCACAATAAATATTTTGAAAAAAAGAAAGATGCATTATGTTGGAGAATGTCATGAAAGACTTTAAAGTGTTAAGATGCAAGATGGCACTGTGAGGACTTAATGCACCTGAGCCAAACCATAATTCTTTTAGTCACCTCATATACATGTAGAAAATACACCTGAGTTTGAGCCAGAAACAAACACAGTAGAATGAGAAACATGTTCGTCTTCAAAAATGAAATGTAATCAGATCTCAGCTTAAAACTGGAAATATTCCACCCAATATTTATGAGTAGCAAAGAAATATAACAAGTGGTTTCTTATAAAGATATCTTTTAGATTGTGTTTTTGACCCCCATTTTACCTCAAACCTATGCTCTAGGAAAGTGAGTGAAAGGTGAATCCAGTTATTGGAATACCTTTATAAACAGAATTCAAGCTGCTTCAATCTTTGAGCCTAAACAGAGAAGCCTGCCTACCTGGAACCATTGTGTTTTGGTTGGAGAAATGTATACCTCGCAAATTTGACTTGATAGTGAAGGATGTCACTATTGCTGCTGTCCTCTGTAATGTGAATACAACTTTTCTTTAATGCATATACTATTATATTTTAAAGGCCTACACTGTAACTGAAGTGATCATGGGAATTCAACCCAATAAATAATTAAAAAAATAAAATAAAATGTACAGGAGGAAGTGTAATCCTAAATACATTCCAGGCAATCATTTGGTGCCTAAGCAATTACATCTGGAGTACTTCAGTCAAGCTTATCTTTATGCTCAGATACTTAGGCAGGCATAATATTAAGAAAAAAAAAAAATTAAATCCCTTCATTGGGGGAAAAGAAAAGAAAAACATTGCAAAAAGTAACATCTTTTTTGCCAGGACTGTTCTGAGAAGTGAAAAGTGGGCAACGGT
>NW_006408576.1:14317047-14317791 GCF_000296735.1 Chrysochloris asiatica
AAATGCAAATGTCAAGGAAGGACATAAATTCAGTATTAGCTGCTTTCCTTTAATGCTGAGTGGTTCTGATGGGATGGGATGGAAGTGAAAAGAGGAGTCTAAACAGAAACTGGTTTTGATTGACCCTTGACTAAGTTAATGATTAATGAGGCACACAGAGGATAATTGGTGGATATTGAATTTGAGTCATATTCCTTTAGATTCTGTCCATAGAATTTTATTGAATTTCACCAATTCATAATTTATTATAGTGACAATATGAGTTGCCATATTTTGGCTTTTAGTCATTGCAAACAAAAAGGCTTAGATTAGGATTTAGTCTTTTATACTCATTTCAGTCGACTTCCTTCTTATTGAACTCCCATGAATTCTAAAGGTCAGTGGTTTTTGCTTGTTTGTTTGCTTTTATGAAGTTGTAAAAATATGCCAACATTGCATTTTCAAAACCTATACCATGTTACCAGTTGTCTATCACTTTGTCATACTGTGGTGACTTGTATGTTGCAGTGATACTGAAATGCTATGCCATCAGTATTTCAAACACCTTCAGGGTCACCCATGGTGGGAAGGTTTCAACACAACTTCCAGACTATGAAAGGCCTAGTAATCTATTTCTGATCTTTTCTCCTAAACACTTTAAAGAGATCTTTTGCAACACATTTTTCCAGTGCAGTATATCATTTGATTTCTTGACAGAGACATTTTGAATATTAATGTAGATTTATGTAAATGAAATCCTTGGAA
>NW_006408576.1:14319901-14329338 GCF_000296735.1 Chrysochloris asiatica
GCCTTCGATATGGATTACATCTCAATGTAAAGAAAACAAAAATCCTCACCACTGGACCAATAAACAACATTCTTATCAATGGAGAAAAGATTGAAGTTGTGAAGGACTTCATTCTTCTTGACTCAACTATCAACACTCACGGAAGCAGCAGCAACAAATCAAATGATGTATTTCATTAGGCAAATATGCTGCACAAGAACTTTGTAAAATGTTGAAGAACAAAGATGTCAGCTTGAGGACTAAGTTGCATCTGACCCAAGCCAAGGTATTTTCTATAACCTCATATGCATGTGAAAGTTGGACAGTGAATAAGGAAGACCATGGAAGAATTGATGTTTTTGAATTGAAGGAGAAGAATTGATGTGTTGGAGGAGAATATTGAAAGTGCCAGGGGCTGCCAAAAGAACCAATAGATCTGTTTTAGAAGAAGTGCAGCCAGAGTGCTCCTTAGAGGACAAGATGGACAAACTTTCTCTCTCATACTTTGAACATATTGTCAGGAAGGACCAGTCACTGGAGATGGATATCATGTTTGGTAATGTGGAGGCTCAGAGAAAAAGAGGAAGACTCCCAATGAGATGGATTGGCCAAGTGGCAGCATCAATGGACTCAAGCATGGCAACAACAGTGAGGTTGGCCCAGGATCGGGCGGTTTTTCATTCTGCTGTGCATGTCACTATGAGTCGGTACAGATTCAATGGCATCTAACAACAACAATCATTCTGAACCTCAGTTTTCTTATCTGTGTAATGATCCTAAATATAATACTGGATACATATGGGGCAATTCCTGGTGCAGCCCTATAGATAATCACTGGACTATAATCCATATGGTCGGCAGTTCAAACCCACCAGCTACTCTCAGAAACCCTATACAAGGTTGCTGTGAGTAATGGGACACAACAACTCAATGGGACACAACAACAACAGAACATATGTGGTGGCTTCAAAAATTCATGAGAAATTTCATTATATTTTAATTCCCTTTTTCCATCAGCTTTTTGGAGCTGCTACATATTTTGCCACTAGTAAATAAGTCAATTGAATATAAAAGTCAGTGCAAGAAATATTTATTAGTGCAGAATGTATTCTTATTTTTTAAAGCTTATTTTATCCATAATGACTTTCAGAGAGGTGTGCATATTCTTATTTATATTTTACATTTAAAAAAATATTTCATCATTGCATATAAATATATTCATTAGGTTGTAGGGGAAAGAACATTGGCATTTGAGACAATAATGTAGAATAATAAAGAGTCAGGTAATAAAATACAGACAGACTGGTTTAATCTTCAACCTGATTCTCATTGTTCTAAGTGAGTTGTTGGTACAATATAGTACACATAGTTCTCAGTTCCTTTTTCAGTAAAACATGGATTATAATCTTGATCTCACATGGTTGCTTATAAACCAATATAAACATGAAACAATATGGAAATTATTAAGTGTGTGACCTAGTTTATCCAGGTACTAATTAAAGGTCACTTCTTGTATTCTTTAAACTTATGTGAAAGATATGGGCAGATTTTATTAATTTTGCATCTCTGTATAGTAAATTATTATAAATTTACTGATTTACAACACTTATTTATTAGCTTATATTTCTATTTGTCAGAAATCCAGTGTAGCAGAGCTATGTTTTCTGTTCAAGCTATCACAAGGTTAAAACTAAGGTACCAAGCAGACCAAGTACTTTTTTTTTTTTTTTTAATGTAAGGCAATATGCAATGATACATTCCTCAAATCAGTCAACAGCCTTTAGTACATATTACACCTCAATGTAAAGAAAACAAAAATCCTCACAACAAAAGTCTTAACATCATGAAAAACAGAGAAGTTTGCAAGAATTTGTTTTGCTTAGGTCCACAATCAAAACCCATGGAAGAAGCAGAAGTCAAATTACTTACTGCTATTAAGTGACTGCTACAAAAGATCTCTTCAAAGTGTTACAAAGCAAAGACATTACTTGAAAACTCAAGCAGTGATATTTATAATCATTTCACATGCACTTGAAAGTTGAACAATTACTAAGGAAAGGTGAAGAACTGATGCACTTGAATTATGGTTTTGTCAAAGAATATTGAATATATCACAAAATACAGAAAAACAAAGCTGTCTTGGAAGAAGTATAGCCAGACTTCACCTTAGAAGTGAAGATGGTGAGGCTTTGTCTCACATAATTTAGACATGTTATCAGGAGGGACCAGTTCCTGGAGAACAACATCATGTCTGGTATAGTAGATGGTCAGTGAAAAAGAGGAAGATCTTATAGGAATTGAACTCACATAGGCTTCAACACTGGATTCAAACATAACAAGATCTGTGAGGATGGTACAGGATTGGGCAGTTTTATTTTCTTGTACATAGGGTGATAATGAGTGGAAACCAATCCAAGGGCACCTAACAACAAAAACATGGGCAACAAATTAAACGAAACATAAGCTACAAAACAAAAGAATAGACACAAAATCATTGGACCAAAAAGAATTGGCTGACTTTCAACTATTTCCATAGGAAGTATATGGTCAGGGATCAGTGTTGAACAAAAAATGCCGAAGCCACACTAAAGGCATTGGTGAAAAACAAGGAATTGGGGAATACCTATTGAAATGTTTCAATAAATAATGCAATGCTGGATGCACTCATTAGTCTATGTCAACAAATTTGAAAGATTGGTTTACCAACTGGAAGAAATTCCTGTTTATGCCCATTTGAAAGAAAAGAATTCTAAAAGAATGTGGAGATCATCAGACAATATCATTAATATCATGCACAAGTGAAATTTTGCTAGAGATAATTCAAAAATGTTTGCATTACTGCAAACTGCCAGAATTCTGTAGAACAGGGATATGTGGGGGTTCCCTATTTTCTTGTCAACTGTCTACTGGAGATCTTTCTCATCTTAGAGTCCTCATGTGGCACTATAGGATAAGCACTGGACCTGAAGGTTGGTTTGAACTGCAAGATTCATGGTTCAAACTCACCAGCTGTTCCTCAAAAAACCCTATCCAGGGTCCCCAGGAATTGACTCTAAGGCACTTAAGGATGACAACAGGAGATGGCACATATTCTTGGTCATTTGACCCCTTTCTTCTTCAGGTTAACAAAGACTGACTGACTTTTTATTATACCTCAAATATCTGACCTTCTCTTTGGTTACTGACCAGAGATAATTCTCTGCATTTATAAGGTCATGTGATCAGGGCTCACCAATATCCATATTTTAAGCCTAACTATAACATACCGCATAACCTAATCAGATGAATTATAGCATATTTATTATTCTGGGTATTAGAAAGGTGTGTATGCTGAAGGGGAGGTGAGGATGAGCATGGGACCATCATAGAATCTAGCAACTATAGTCTGTATGTATCACTGCTACTTTTTAGCTATGTGAACTTGGTAAAAAGACTTTCCAACTGCCATGAACCCTGCCTCTGCCACACAAACCTCTATAGAATAGAGCAGTGCAGGATGCCAGAATCATCTGACTTCACAGAATTATTGTGAGTTTCAAGTAGCTATAGAAGGCAAAGCATTTTGTACTGTACGGTGCCTCATCTTAATCACACATTCCTCTTTGTATTGTTGCTGTTGTTAAGTGCTGTTGAGTTGGTTCTGATTCATAGTGACCCTCTTTGGAGTTTCCAAGGAGTGGCTGATGTGCTTGAATTACTGACCTTTCAGTTAGTGGTCTAGTGCTTATCCTATGGTGCCACCCCAGAACTCCTCGCTGCATAGCATTTCTTACATAGCATTTCAAGCTTTTTCTTTCTTTCTTTTTTTTTTTTTTTTCTTTTTTCTTTCAACTCTGTCATGTTCTCTGGGACTTCAAAATTGTTCAAAATAGGTATGATGTTGATTTTCAGCTTACTATTCGCTTCATTTTGAGTCCTAGTGTGGCCATGTAAGAAAAATACGGGACTACTAATTTCAAGTTTGGTGATCCAAACCCAGCAGCCACTCTGAAGTGCTATACCAGGCATTATGAGTTGGAATCAACTTGATAGCATGTAACAACAATAACAGCAACATTCTCATTGTTTAAGGAGCCCTTGTGGTTCAGTTGGTAAAGATAACTGGGCTGCTAACTTCAAGGGTGGTGGCTGAAACTCACCAGTTGCTCCGAGGGAGAAAGATGAATCAGTTGACTCCTTAAAGATTTACAGTCTCAGAAACCCTATACAAGGTGAATATGAGTCAAAATCAACTGGATGATGGTGGGTTTGGTTTTAGATGAACAGTGCTTAGTCACTTGACTGCTAACCAAAAGGAGGGAAAAGATGTGGAAGTCAGTTTCTGTAAATATTTATAACCTTGGAAACTCATTCTGCATTTCTATTCTGTCCTATAAGTTCACTAGGAATTAGAATCAATTCAATGACAATGGGTTAGTTCGTTTAATCCGCTTTTTAAAATTCCCATTGTTTTATCATTGATTATAACAAGTGTTCACTCAATATGAAATGAATGGACAATACATTTTACTCCTAAGTTTTCAATAATCACTAAGGAACTCAAGATGAATGTTTACCAGAGTAAGTCCATAGATAATAAATTCTTTCCTGGGTGTGCTGAGAAAAAAAAAAAAATCAATGAAATTTTATTACTTTGGTAAACATCATACCAGGTTGCATCTGCTTTGAAATGAATCAGTTAATTTATATGATGAAATACAAAGGTCTAAGTCAGTAATTTATTTTATATTAAAAATCTATTTTTCCTTTTCCTTCTTATTTCTTACAGTACCTCATACATTGGTGGTATCAGCAGTGTCTTATAAAGAAAGCATTTATGAATACCATGAATTTGAAAAATGTGGGAACAACCACACTTTCAATTTTGTTTCAATAAATACATTTTTATCTTTCAAGAAGTTAGAGTAAGATGAATCAAAAACTAAACACAGATATACAGTAGGGTATAATTAAATAAGCATGGATTTTTGAATGTAGAGAGAACTGGCTTGAATCCTCTTTATTTCACTTAGAAATAATATTTTTCAGTCTGTTTCTTTACTTCAACAATGTGGAGTCTTATGCTACCCACACCATTATTCTATGGAAAAGAATAATTTTATAAAGTGTATCTATTTTTTTTGTTAAATAGTAGATGATTAATAATAATAGCTAGTAATATAAATACTGACAGTGTTAGCATTTTAATAAAAAATGAAGTCCAGTAATATTTAATTTCATAGTTTTATATATCAGTGCTTTATAGAACTAACTAACATTAACTTTTAATGCACATTGTTAGCTTTTGTAAATTCTAATCATGGCTTTGAAAGAAAGGTGACTTGCTCAAAGTCACAAATGAGTGATTCATCAGGGTTCAAATCCAGACAGTGTGGTTTATAAACCTACATGAGCACCTAGTCTTAATCCTGAATGTCCAGTCAACCCAGCAATTCCATTGGTGCATGGTTTGCTTCTCTTTTGTCCATGTGAAATTACCATCTTTGCAGTAATAAACTTTCTTGCCAGTTTAAAAATGTACTTTAGAAAACTAGAACATAGAATATTTTTCAAAGATTTTTTTCCCCTCAAGCATCTTCCTGAAACAGCCAGCTAGAAAAGACACATCCCCCCTACACAAAACCCACACAAGAATATCAAAATCTGTTTGATAATGAATTTAAATTTTAAAAAATCCATACTCTAAATCATTTTGCTTATTTTTAATTTTCTCCTCTTTTTTCAAATTCATGGACATAATGTTTCTTATTGCAACTCAGAAACATCCCAAAATAGCTGCCAGAATTTTACAAATAAACATAGAACCAAGGCTTTTGCAGTATAAAAATAGTCTTCACTTCTGCTCTAAAGGTTGGTTGCCCTTCTAAATCTTTCTTAGGGTTGGGCCTACATTGGCAGCTTAGGCATGCAGCCACATTTAAATAAAACCAATTTTTCTTTCTGGACAAACTTATATGTACAGGAATTTGTGCCTTCTATAGAAATATGTGTATGCATCAAAATTTCTTTTAAAAAGAGAAGGAGAATATGACTAGAAAGTTGAACAATATGGATTAAATTTACTCAATTGCAATGTAATTCATGCAGGATTGTGTTACATCATGAATATTACCCAAAACAATTTACCATGATTCTTAAAATTATTAATTATTATTATTAAAGGTGCCAAAGGAAATAATGATTACCTCATTTTATTTAAATGCCCCCATAATAAACTAAGAAGAGCTAATAATTTAACTACTTCATCACAACTAAAATTTGTAATCAATGCTGTGAGATTTGGAAAGTGTCTTTTCTAAGATATTAGAATCCTATATATAACTGATTAATCTTCTCAAATTAACAAATAAGCAAAGAAGTTATTCCATTAGCACATCATTTAATTCAAATCCTAGAATGTCAATTTTGATTGTAAATTTTACTATTTTATTGTTCCTACTACATTATAGGTAAAGAATAATCCAGTTTTCATTTGAGAAGAATACATAAAACATAAATTCAATCTACAATTAAATGAATGGCCTTTTTCATGATGGAGGGGAAAAAATGAACTCTTACTCCTTAGAAAATGAAAAGAAGAAAATTAAAATTTTATTTTTGTCTGTATTTTACTATGGTGTTGTTTCTTGTTAAGTGCCGTCAAGTGGGTTCCGACTCATAGCAACACTCTGTAGGGTTCCCAAGGAATCACTGGTGAGGTTGAACTGCTGACCTTACAGTTCAAACAGACCTTGTGGCCCAGTGCTTATCCTACAGTGCCACACCAGGACCTCAAAACCACCACCACAACAACAACAACTTACTCATTGCCACTGAGTCAATTCTGACTCATAATAATCCTATACAAGGTTTGTGAGATTATATATAAATCTTTAGAGGAGAACATAGCCTCAACTTTTTCCCTTGGAGCATCTGATAGTTTTGAATTACTAACTTTGCAGTTAGCACCCCAACACTTACCCAACAGTGGCACCAGGACTCCTAACTATAAAGTCATTGTTGTGTTAAGTGTCATCCAGTGAGTTCTGACTCATAGCAACCCTGTATAGGATTTCTGAGGAGCAACTGGTGAGTTTGAACCACCGAGCATGTGGTCTACAGTGCCACACCAGGGCACATAGAATATATTACACCAGAAACCCTAGAGTATATTAATTGATGTGGCCCTTGCATCATTTCCTTCCATTAATCATTGAAGTTCTAGAATCTATCCTTCTTTCTATCTCCACACCATGCCAATTTGTACTATGCCTTCTGAAGGAAATATATTTTTAGAAGACAATGCTCCATAGATTTCTTGAGTTTCTGTATATTTTGTGAGTAAGACACTGACTACATATTGTTTCAAATCATCATTTCATGGAACTTTGTAAAGCAAACTACCTTGGGAGAGTTTTTTTGGAACTTTGTAAAGCAAACTACAAAGTTCCATCATTTCTTGGAACTTTGTAAAGCAAACTACTTATGAACATAGATGCAAAAATTCTCAACAAAATCCTAGCCAACAGAATCCAGCAGAACATCAAAAAAATAATAAATCATGACCAACTGGGTTTCATAAAAGGGAGACAAGGATTGTTCAACATTAGAAAAACAATCAATGTAATCCACCACATAAATAAGAAAAAGGAAAAGAACCACATGATCAAGTTGATTGATGCAGAAAAGGCATTTGACAAAATCCAACATCCATTCCTGATAAGAAACATCAACAAAGTAGCAATTAAAGGGAAATTCCTCAACATAATGAAGAGCATGTATACAAAACCAACAGCCTACATCACTCTCAATAGAGAGAAGCTGAAAGTCTTCCCTCTGTGAACGGGAGCCAGACAAGGATGTCCTTTGTCACCACTTTTCAATATTTTTTTGAATTATTAGCCAGAGCTATGTGGCAAGATAGGGAAATTAAAGGCATCCAAATTGGCAGAGAGGAAATAAAACTTTCTTTTTTGCAGATGATATGATCCTATACATAGAAACCCCGAAGACTCAGTAAAAAAAAAAAGCTACTATACATAATTGGAAGGTTCAGCAAAGTGGCAGGGTATAAGACCAACATACAAAAATTAGTTGAATTCCTCTATACCAATAACGACAGTGCTTAAAAGGACATTAGGAAAGAAATACCATTTACAATAGCCACCCAAAGGATGAAATATTTAGGAATAAACATAGAGAAACAAAGTACCTCTACAAAAAAAATTACAAAACACTACTATAAGAAACCAAAAGAAACTTACAGAAGTGGAAGAACATACCATGTTCCTGGATAGGAAGACTCAACATCGTGAAAATTTGAATAGTACCCAAAGCAATTTACATATATAATGCAAACCCAATCCAGATTCCAGCGACATTCTTCAAAGAGATGGAAAGGACCATTACAAATTTTATATGGAAAGGAAAGAGACCAGGATAAGCAAAGCCCTGCTCAAGAAGAAGAACAAGGTTGGAAGCGTCTCTCTCCTCGATTTCAAAATCTACTACACAGCTACAGTGGTCAAAACAGCCTGGTACTGGTACAATGAAAGATACATTTATCAATGGAACCGAATAGAGAATCTAGAAATTAACCCATCCACATACAGCCAACTGATTTTCGACAAAGTGCCTAGGTATGTTACTTAAGGAAGAGAACTGGAAAGTGCGGGCAGACCTGGAAAGTGATATGCAAAAGATTGAAACAAGACCTTTACCTCAAGCAAGCCCTATACAAAAACCAACTCAGCATGGATTAAAGACCTAAATGGGAATCCCAAAATTATAAAAGTCATCAATGAAAAAATATGGACAAATGTGAGGGCTCTAATTCAGGGAATACACAGACTACCAAACATTTTGGAAAGTACACAAACAAAAATAGACAAAATAGACGAGTGGGACATACTAAAAATTAAAAACCTATGTGCATCAAAAGACATCACCAAATGAGTAAAAAGGGAACCCACAGAATGGGAAAAATCTTTTGCAATGACACATCAAACAAGTGACTCATTTCTAAAATATATAGGAAACCACAATACCTCTACAAGAAAAAGACAAATAACCCAATTAAAAAATGGGCACAGGACATGAACAGACACTTCACCAAGGAAGAGATCCAGGCAGTCAATAGGCATGTGAAGAAATGTTCAGGATTACTAGCCATTAGAGAGATGCAAATCAAAACAACAGTGAGATATCATATCACACTAGCAATAACAGCAAAGATCAAAAAGGTAAAGGGCAATGCATGCTGGCAAAGATGCTGAGAGACTGGGACACTCCTACATTGTTGGTGGGATTGCAAAATGGTCCAGCCCTCTGGAAAGCACTTCCTCAGAATGTTCTAAATAGAAATAATTTGTGATCTAGCAATTCCTCTTCTTGGTATTTAACCACAAGAAATACGAGCCATAACACAAGTAGATATATGCACACTAATGTTCATAGCAGCGTTATTTACAATAGTAAAA
>NW_006408576.1:14329957-14333055 GCF_000296735.1 Chrysochloris asiatica
GGATACAGGGATTGAGGCATGGTTTGAAGGGATTTCCCTTGCCTACTATTGTAAAATATACACTTGAGTGTGGGAGAAAGGAATAGCCAGAATCATCACTACAGAAAGCTTGTTAAGTCCATCTTCAGCCTGTAACTGATTGGAATACCTTAAAGGGGAGTTAGAAGTTGCTGAGTGAAAGAGGTTTCTTGTGGTGCTTTTACATTGCACAAGACCATAGGTGGAATCCAGAACCCCACCCAGAACTGGCTGAGGTAGGAAATTTCCACAGGAAAGGATGAGTAGACCAGCCTAGAGCAGCTAGAAGAACAGATGCTACTTCATGATAGACCAGCAGGAAAAATCTGAAACAATAATGGCAGTCTGATTGATTACTACAAGAATAAGTAAGTTGTTTACCTGGGAGCCATCAAGGCAAGTTGTTGGGACACATCAAAGCAAACTCCCTTCCAAGACTGAGACTAAAGGGGAATGCATGAGCAAGCATATAGTCTGACTGGTGACCACGTTGGACACCAATAAGGGGAAGAAGGGGATAAAACAGCAATGAAGTTGTGAGCTAAGGCCGACCACATTCAATAAACTCCGGCTGAGATACGGATGGCCAGCAGTATAGCAAGACCTGGGGACTCTTGGGCCCAGAGGCAGTGGCATGGCCACAGAGGACTACAGTGGAGAGTGAAGCATCCAGCTGATATGAAGTGAGGGGAAAGGCACAAGAACACCCATACTTGCTGATAGTACCCACTTGACCTGGCTACGATGGCTGGATGATCAGAACTCAACTATAAGAAGAAAGAAGAGGAAGTAAAAAAAAAAGAGTAACCTGTTACAATTTGATGAACTTTGCCTATACTTTTGGATGTAGTAGCTCAAAAAAGGGAACAAATCTTTACTGCGAAGATCACTCCCACCCCCTTGGCACACAGGGTTGCAGGGATGGGCAATGTAGACATTGGCTATTCAAAATGGGGGGACCTATAAAGGCAAGAAGTGACTTGCTTACAAGCTTTCAAGAGGGATCGTAGTTTCACACAGGGTGGGGGAAGGTAAAGTAACCACTGAATTATTTCCAATCCTTTGGGACCAGGCGGGTGAAAGAAAATGGGGATAAGACTCTTGTGATATAATAGTAAATAATTGCCATTAAGACTGACTATGATGGTAGGAAATACAGAGGTGGATGATTTTTTAAAAAAGGAGGGGAGTGACTGATTTTGCAGCCCAGGAGCAGAGGTCCCTGGGACCATCAAGTGAGAAGAATAGAGAGCAGGACCCTACCCAGAGAGGCAGTGACAACAGGGATGAAGACAGAGACGATGACATGGACAGATGGAGCAGCTAGGGACATCGGACTCAGAGAGGGAGAAGGGTTGTGTGCTGGTGGCGGGGAAGCAGACCTGTGTGGTGTACCCTTTGATTATTTGATAATGCATGGAAGGGATGGTATAGGATGAGTGTAAAGCTGATGTTCACACATGTAAACTTTTTAAAAATCTGATAGTCTGGTATGTCTATTGGTGTGGACATGTCTCTTACCTAGAAGTCTCATATCTTATTTGTGGCATCTCTAACATGCTACTTTACAAGTAGAATAAAACCTCAGACCCTTCATGATGTTGTCAGTGATAAAACTGTAATGTTGACAGATATGAATTTCTGGGAAAGGAAGAAGGATATCCAATAAGCTTTTCTGGTGAAGTATAAATGAAATATTCTAGAACACAATTTGTCAGGACAAAAACACATTAATTTATTTAAACATTTGTAAGAAATGTCATTCATACCCTGTCATCTGAAACAAAGCTCTTATCTCAATGGGGTCCTTGATTCACAGAGGTTCTCCTAAATATGTGAGTGTGGTCACTGGTGGTTGATAAATGCCCTAAGGAGTCTATTGGACTGCTGTGGCTTTTAAACCTCTATACTAGCTAGGTAGAATGGAAAATGGATGTGTTCACTCCATGTAACAGGTACAACTCATGGCTGAGGTCTTAGCTCTGGCAAATACATCACTTGCTTCTCCTTGGGCCATTGCCAAAATCTAGCTGTTTGTTCCGTTACTAGAACAACTACAAATTGCCATGGAAAAGATACCTAGAAACACACACACACAAAATTGGAGTTGATGATTGAAGCACTTAGGTCACTCTTCATATAGATCCTATTATGAGAATCCATTCTTTGATGAGACTGACTGGAATCAAGTGGTAATTTGAGCTTGCACTGCCTAGAATTATCATTGAATGTGTTATTGTTGTTAAGTGCCGTGAAATCAGTTCTGACTTATAGCTACACTGTATAAGATTTCCAAGGCTTTAAATCTTTGAGGGAGCAGAAATCTCCATCTTTTTCCAATGAAGCAGTTGTCTGGATCAAACCACAGACCTCGTGGTTCATAGTCCAGTGCTTACCCTATGGATCCACTGTGCTCCCCGTGTATCATTGTATAATACGTGACAAAATGTGCACCACCAAGGAATGAGCACAAAGTACAGCTCTCTCTGTTTCTAATATAGAAGCTATGGCTAAATGCCAGACTTGTGATTTTTGTGAAAAGGTGATCGATTTCTCCCACAGTGAGTGAGACCACACTGTTCCTGTTTGTTTTCCTGATGGATTGAATATTTTGGACTGTTGATCCCCTCTTGAGAATTTTTTGAAGTTACAGTTATGCTGTTTCTGCACAATCAGCTGACTCCAAATATATTATGTAGACATTGAAACCAATCTGTCATCTTGTTAGCTTTCAAAATCATTTGTAATCTAATAATGGTATGTTCTCACTGCAAAAGCCACTCAACAATGGACTGATAGTCACCCTAGCATAGGCACGTATAAGATTTTGAAAGGCTCCCCTCAATTCAATTTAACAAGATTTTTTACTCTATCTCAATCACTTCCTATTTAGTCAACCATAGCCATGGTAAGAAACTTTGGACTCTGACTGCAGCAATTTCTAGAAAGAAATAATCTCACTTGACTACTTCTTTCTTTTTTTTTAAACCTTTCATTGTGAATTGAGTGAAGGTTTACAGAGCAGATCATCAGTTTACATTCACTAAATAATATACTTTGCTTCAATGCAATGCTTGCTA
>NW_006408576.1:14334765-14336030 GCF_000296735.1 Chrysochloris asiatica
GAACTGTTTATCACTAAGAAAAAGTCCTGAGCAGGGATTGTGGAGTGAGAGAGAGACAGACTAAAAAGGACACAGGCTGAAAATTAAATCTGGAGTTACATCATTATGACTAAGAGTGGCATCTTGAAATTTCTCAAGCAGCCTTGAAGGCAAGAAGCCGAGAGAGGGACATCAAAATCATATATGTGGTTACAGAATTTTTCCTCCCTTCTCTCTTTTCTGTGATTACAAACTACAGTATCCAATCTTTCTTTTTTGCTGTTGCTGATTTGTTTTTTGGTACCCTCTTAACCTTTAGGGGGCTCTTTCTCTTCCTGCATTATCCAAGAAGAGATAGTAATTGTGGTCATATAGTCAAGCTATAATCACATCCTATAAAATCCCACCATCCAGGCAAGAACCAATACCAGCTGATATACACCAGGTAGGCAGTCAACACATGTGAAAGTTACTCTGAGTTGATTAATCAGCAGAGGGAAAAGGGAAGCCAATCTCCTGATCATAACTACCTGGAGGAAATCAAAAAGCATAATAAAATACCAAAATATACATTCATCTAAGAATTAAGGTCACAGCCAACTACTGAATACAGCCAAGAAACAGATGACCATCTCTGGACATGTCCAGAAACAAGATAAAGTGACTGAGACAAATGAATTGGAGGTAGACCTAGACTTCACATTGAAAGGAGGGCAGGCTTTGGAAATTCCTGAGAAGGAATTCAGAAAAATGATAATGAAATGTATCAAAACACTTTACAGAGGAATTGAGAAAAATATTGAAGTCAGGAAAGTGCTACAGGAACAATTAAATAAGACAAATACAACATTGGTAATAATACAAAACCTACAGAAAGAGGTCCAAATAATTAATAATAGAATATCAGAAATGGACAATACATTGAAAGGGCAAAAGAGTAGAACTGAAGAAATGGAAGCAAGAACTAGTGAGCTGGAAGACAAATCTTTCAAGTACTAAGATAGAAGAGCAATCAGAAAAAAGGTTAAAAAAAATCTGAAGGTCTAAGGTTTATGTTGGGCACATGAAGAGTATTAACAAGAATTTGCAGCATTCTGGAACAAGAAGAATCACAGATGTCCACAGAAGAGATACTTGAAGAGCTTCGGGAAGAAAATTTCCCTAACATCCTGAAAAGCAACATGATAAGCATTGAAGTAGCTAAACGAAGGCCAGGAAGGATAGACCCCAAAAGAAAATCACCAAGACATATAATAATCAAGCTCTCCAAAATTAAAGACAAGGAG
>NW_006408576.1:14338755-14347966 GCF_000296735.1 Chrysochloris asiatica
TCTACTTTTTCTACCAAGTATTTAGAGAGAAATATTGAAGTCTTCTAATGTAATTGTTCACCACTTCTCTGTCACTGTGTAATCTGGTTATAGTTTGCACGATGCTCTGCTGCTGGAAGCAATGTCACTGGTATTTTAAATACTACCATAGTCAACCATACTGGACAGGCTTCATCATAGATTCCAGACTAAGACAGGTGAGAAAGGAAAAACAGACAACTTCTGAATGTAAGCCACTGAAAACTTTATGTATAGAAGTAGAACATTCTCAGATACAGTGGCAGAAGAAGAAAGCATTATGAATAGCACCAGAATATTGTCAAATATAGTGCTGGAAGATGAGTCACTCAAGTTGGAAGACACTCAAAATATGACTATGGAAGACCTGCCTCCTCAAAGTATTGTTGACTTTGATCATGTGAATGGAATAAAATTTTCAGGACCTTCATTTGTTGGTGGGACAAAACTCACAATGAGGAGAAACAGTTACATACTTCCATTAATAATTGGAACATGGAATGAACAAAGCATGAAGCTAGGAAAAGTGGGAGTTGTTAAAATGAAATGGAATATATAAAGTTCAATATCATGGCATTAATAAGCTGCAATGAATAGGTATTGGCCATTTTGAATCTGATAGTCATATGTTTGACTATGCAAGGAATGACAAGTTCAAAAGAGATGGTATAGCATTCATCATCAAAAAGAACATTTCAGGATCTACCTTGAAGTACAAAGCTGTCTATGATAGAATAATATCCAGATGCCTATAAGACAAATTAATACGACTGTTCAAATTACTATACCAACCACTAAATCCAGTCATGATGAAATTGAAGACTTCTATAAATATTTTCTGTTTTAAAATGATCAAATATATATTCAAGATGTATTGATAATTACTGGTGATTGGAATACAAAGGTTGGAAACAAAGAGGAAAGGTTGGAAAATATGATCATGATAATAGAAATGATGCAGGAATCATATGATAGATTTTTTCAAGTCCGATGGCTTATTCATTATAAATACCTAAAAAGGTATTTTTTTAAAAAAATTTAAAAAAAAACAATACACATGGACTTCACCAGATGGAATACAGAGGAATGAAATTGACTACATCTGCGTGAAGAGATGGTAGAAAAGCTCATGATTATCAGTCAAAATAAGGCCACGGACAGACTGTGGAATAGACAATCAATTGCGCATGTGCAAGTTCAGTCTGAAGCTGAAGAAAATTAAATTGAGTTCAAAAAAGCCAAAATACGACCCTGAATATATCTCAATATCTCACCTGAATTTAGACACCATCTCAAGAACATATTTGATGTATTGGACTCTAATGATGAAAAGAAGAATTGTGGAATGACATCAAGAACATCATGTAGGAAGAAAAAAACAAAAAGGTAATTAGATAGGAAAGAAAAAAAAGTCCAAAATAATTTCTGCATTTCTCAAGCTGAAAAACCTGAAGAAAAATTGAAGTCCTAACTTGAAATGTTGAAGAATTCCATGGGTGAAATATTGAATAATGCAGAAATCATCAAAGATGAAGGATATACACAGAGTCACCATTGTTGCTGTTAGGTGCCATCGAATTGGTACCAACTCATAGTGACCCTATGTACAACAGAATGAAACACTGCCCAGTCTTGGGCCAACTTCACAATTGTTGCCACGCTTGAGCCCTTTAATGTTGCCACTTTGCCAATCCATCTCGCTGGGAGTCTTCCTCTTTTTCTCTGACCCTCCATCTTACCAAAAATGATATCCTTCTCCAGTGACTGGTCCCTCCTGACAATGTGTCCCAAGTACGAGAGATGAAGTTTGGCCCTCCTGACCTCCAAGGAGCACTCTGGCTGCACTGCTTCCAACACAAATCTGTTGGTCATTTTGGCAGCCCATGGCACTTGCAGTATTCTCTTTCAATACCACAACTAAAAAGCATCAATTCTTCTGGGGTCTTCCTAATTCACTGTCCAGATTTCTCATGCATATGAGGTTATTAAAAAATACCATAGCTTGGATCAGGCATACCTTAGTCCTCAAGCTGACATCTTTGCTCTTCAACACTTTAAAAAGTTCTTGTGCAATGAATGTAAAACTAAAGTTCCCCCATGTAAAACATTAAAAAAAAAAAAAAAAGTTATTGTTCAGCAGATTTGCCTAATGCAATATGTAGTCTGATTTCTTGACTGTTGCTTCCAAGAGGGTTGATAGTTGATCCAAGAAGAAAAAGTCCTTGACAACTTCAATCCTTACTCCATTGATAAGAATGTTGTTTATTGATCCAGTGGTGAGTACTTTTGTTTTCTCTACATTGAAATGCAATCCACATGGAAAGCTGTGGTCTTTGATATTCATCAGTAAGCATTTTAAGTCCTCTTAACTTTCAGCAAGCAAGATTGTATCATCTGCGTATTACAGATTGATAATGAGTCTTCCTCCAATACTGATGCCACATTTTCCTTCATATAACCCAGCTTCTTGGCTAATTTGCTCAGCATACAGGTTGAATAAGTATGGTGAAAGAATACAACCCTGTCACACACCTTTCTTAATTTTAAAACATTCAGTGTTCCTATGTTCTGTTAGAACAACTACTTAGAACAACTACCTCTTGGTCCATGTACAAATTCCTCATGAGAACAATTATGTGTTCTGGAATACTCATACTTCACAATGTTGTCCATAGCTTGTCACAATGTTGTCCAAAGCCTTTGCATAGTCAATAACGCACGGGTAAACATTTTTCTGATATTCTCTGCTTTCAACCAAGATCCATTGGACATTAGCAATGATATCCCTCATTCCACGTCCTCTTCTGAATCCAGCTTGAATCTCTGCAAGTTCTCTGTCAATGTATGCTTGCAGCTGTTTCTGTATTTCCTTTAGTAAAACTTTACTCCTGTGGGGGTTCCCCAACAGCAAATAAAGTTCCCGTGGGCTTTACTCCCAGGGGCTTTACTCCATTCACGCCATCACCGTCAACTCTACTTTGAGAAGGCAGTTCTTCCCCAGTCGCATTTTGAATACCTTCCAACCTGAGGGAATAATTTACTGGCACTATATCTGACAGTGTTTCTCTGCTATTCATAAGATTTTCAGTGACTAAATATTTGGAAGTAGTTTGTCTCTCCTTCTTCCTAGTCTGTCTTTGTTTGGAAACTCACCTGAAATCTATCCACCATGGGTGACCCTGCTTCCAGAATCACAGCAACTCACAAGCCACCACAGTACAACAAACTGACAGACGAGTGGTGGCAGAATCACTGTACCAAAAATAAATGGTCAATGTTTAAATATTTTAAGAAGTAGCATATGATCAAGAAATGATGGAACTAAAAAAAGAAGTTCAAGCTGCACTGAAGTTATTGGTGAAAAACAATGCTCCAGGAACTGACAAAATGCAGAACAAATCTTTCAGCAAACTGATACAGTACTAGAGATACTCATTCATCTATACCAAGAAATTTAGAAGACAGCTGTCTGGTCAACAGGTTGGAAGAGATCCATATTTGTACCCACTCCAAAGAGATAACACAACAAAATGTCAAAATCATAGAACAATATCATTAATACCTCATGTAAGTAACATTTTGCTGAAGATAATTGAAAAAATGTTGCAGCTGTACATTGACAAGGAATTGCCAGAAACTGGAACCAGATTTGGACAAGGACATGAAACTAAGGATATCATTGCTGATATCAGATGAATTTTGGCTAAAAGCAGATAATACCAGAACCAATCTGTGTTGGAGTGCTCCTTAGAAGCCAAGATAGTGAAATTTCATCTCTCATATTTAAGATATATTATAAGGAAGACATTGTGCTTGATAAAATAAGAGGTCAGAAAAAAAGAGGAAGAACCTCAGTGAGATGCATTGGCACCTAACAACAATATATATATGCATACATACACTGGATTATTATACACAAGGTAGGCAGTTCCAACTCTTCACGTGTGGGATAAAGATGAAGCTTTTGACTCAGTTAATGATTTACAGCTTCAGAAGCCCTGGATAAGAGTCCTCGTGTGGCATTGTAGGAAAAGCAATGGACTGCTAACCACAAGGTTCCTGGTTCAAACCAACCAAGTGGAACCAAACCAAAGGGTTGCTATGAGTCGGAACTGACTCAACAGAACTTAATAACACCACCACCATGAATAGGGATGAACTTGATAGTTGTGGGTTTGATTTTGTGATATGCATATTTATGTGTAGGTGTATATTTAAATGTATGAGTAATAGAATTAGATTTTTGCAGCCTGTCTGTAACATGTGTTTTCTTAATTATGTATCATGTATACCTATGTTTATAAGCACAGAATTATCTACAATATGATTCATAGTGTCTATATAGAATTTCATTCCATATACATTCACTTATATAATATTGTACTATTTTCAATACTGGTGTGGCACTGTAAATTTGCTAACCACAATCCCACCAGCCACTCCTTGGAAAACCTATATAACAGTGTTGCTATGAATCAGAACCAATTCAATGACACTTAACAGCAACAGCATATATTTAATTCCACAGGTATTTGGTTATATCATATTGTACTGTTTTCATTCAGTCATTTATTTAGAAGTGATATAGTACACCCTAAGACTGATATGTGTCTTTTATATCATATATATGACATACTCCCAGAAATGGAATTTATAAATTTCAATATGAATATTTTAAAGCTATTTGTTTATATAGTCAATTACTAGCTAGACAAGTTGGATTAATGTACAACTCCTTTTTGTAGTTTAAGAGAGTGTGCACTTCTTTATTCATTTCCATCTCTGTTGTTAGTGTTAAGTGCTTTCGAGTTGGTTTCTATTCATAGCTAACCTGTCTAGGGTTCCTAAGGAGCAACTGGTGGGTTTGTTGCTGACCTTATGTTTAGCAGTCCAGCGCATATCCTACAGTACCACATCAGGACTCCATTTCCAAATCTAGGTAATGTGATATTTTAATAGCAACAAACTTAATAGAGGAAAGAAGAAATCTTATTGTTACACAATTTACATTTCTTTAAATGACTCAACAATTAGCGGAAATATTCTGGTTCAAAAAAGACATTAGGAATTCCACCAAATGATGATATATCACATGTTTTATGTTTCTGAGCATCCAGTAATGTATTTTACTGACATTTATGTCTTTGGACAAAATACACTAAAAGAAAAAATTAAACTGAATATAACCTTGAAATGTTTTACTACATTCAATGCTACGAGTAAAATACCAGCTGAGGACAAGGTCTGCGTATCAAATCATCAAGTTTTCAAAGGAACAAATTTGTGCTTTTGAGCCAGCCAAACCCATTTAATCAGCTCCCAGAAGTCAGTAATCCACAGTATGTAGTACTCCCATTCCAGGACACATTTCAACCAAAGAGGAGGTTCTTCATAGTTTGTGGCAGAATCTTCCTATGTTCCAGGAACAATGAATCAATACCCAGGAGTCAGTCACCCACCACACCCATCCTTGTAAGGAGCTTACCCAACTCTGGTTCTCTAAACAGAAAACAATAATCTACTGTAGTCCAAGCCATGATTGGCTACAGAATTTGTGAGAACTATTTGGTGCTGTAGAAT
The DNA here is from genome assembly GCF_000296735.1 of Chrysochloris asiatica. Classification (NCBI taxonomy): domain Eukaryota; kingdom Metazoa; phylum Chordata; class Mammalia; order Afrosoricida; family Chrysochloridae; genus Chrysochloris; species Chrysochloris asiatica. Next base: position 14,344,354 of record NW_006408576.1, read on the forward strand.
GAGCACTGAACAGAAAGGTTGGTTGAACTGCAAGGTCAGTGGTTCAAACTTATCAGTCACTTCTCAGAAACCCTTTACAGGGTTGCTATGTGTTGGAATTGATTTGAAGGCACTTAACAAAAACAACAGATTGTGGTGCATAGGACTAGCACTGGAGTGTAAACCACAAGATGAGCAGTTCACACCCAACAACTGCTCCTCAGAAACCCAATACAGGGTCACTTTGAGTTGAAACTGACTCGATGGCACTTAACGATAACAACAAGCATAAAATATGAACTCCTGGTGTGGTGCTGTAAGATCATCACTGGACTGGGAACCAAAAGGCCAGTGGGTCAAATCCATGAGCTGCTCCTTTGAAACCCTATGCGGGGTCTGTAGGAGTTGGAATCGACTTGATAGAACTTAAAAACTACAACAGCAGAAAATAAATATATATAAATTTTTGCTGAAAAGTAAATAAGAATTTCAACACTGCAACAGAAGATCAATGAACCAAATATAAGACTGTGTGAAACTGCCTATTTTTGAAGTAGTCCTTGAACAAAATATTAGTGACTCCATGATATTCAATTTTTCCATCATAGAATGGAAAGAATATAGTTTTACTAATTGCAAGCACAATCAAACAATTTGTGAATAAGTTTGAATTATTGAAAACAAATAAAATAAGGAATGATTTGTTACCAGGAATCATTACAGATTTCTATTAAATTTGATACATTGAAGACTTTTTCTCATTCTGAAAATTGAACCACAGGGTCAAAGACAGACACATATCAAAATTACTTTTCACAAACTATGTCTCAAATTCTCACATTAGGGGGAACAGATTCAATATACAGCTAATTTATTTTCATGTGCTAAGTCAATTCTAAAGTGCTCAAGAGGAAAGATGTCAGTCTGAGGATTAAGGTAACATGAACCAAGTCATGGTATTTTTAATAGCCTCATATGCATGAGAAAGTTGGACAATGAATAAAGAAGAACTGAAGCATTAGAGTTACGTATTGGAGGAGAATATTAAAAGTAACATGGACTGCCAAAAGAACAAACCAATCTGTGTTGGAAGATGTACAGCTAGAATGCTCGTTAGAAGTAAGGATGGCTAGACTTTGTCTCTCATACTTCAGACATATTATCAGGAGGGATCAATCCCTTGAGAAGACAAATGCTTGGTAAAGTGGAGGATGAGCAAAAAGGAAGAAGATCCCCAATGAGATGGATTGGCACAGTGGTAATGGCAATGGTTTCAAGCATAGCAAGGATTATGAGGTTGGTGGAGGACCAGGCAGTGTTTTCTTCTGTTGTACAAAGGGTGGCTGTAAGTGAGAACTGACTTTATGACACCTAACAACAGCATATGAGCTCTGGTAGCATAGTGGTTATGAATCAGGCTGCTAACCTCACAGTCAGCAGTTCGAAACTACCAGCTGTTCCACGGGAGAAAGATGAGGCTTTCTGCTCCCGTAAAGATTTACAGCCTCGGAAACCCTGCACAGGGTCGCTATGAGTTGGAACCGACTCCACGGCACACAACAACAACAACAACAACAACAACAACAGCATAACAAAAGACAACCTTATGTTGATTACTTTTATTAACTTAAAGTTAGTTTACTTTATTGGGAGTATTTTACATACGTGTTATCAGAGATACTGGACTGTTATTTTCCTTTTTTATAATGTATTAGACAGATTTTGTCTTTGGAATCTTTTGTGAATGATTGATTCCACTTATTTATTTGGGGAATTATCGACTGGTGAAGCTAAATATCCTGGAGCTTTCTTTATGGAAATATTTTAAATTCAGGATAAAATCATGTAATATATATAAGATTATTCATATTATATAGTGCCTGTTTTAATAAGATATTCTATGTTATTTTAGAAATTTGCAATATTTATCTGAATTTTCAAATTCATAGGCAAGATTTATTATTCATGATATACTCTCTTTTTTATATGTCTATTCTGGTGTGGTGCTGTGGGTTAATGTGCTAGACTTCAAAATCAGTTTGAACTGTGAGGTCCACAGTTCAAACCCACCAGTTCCTCCTTGGAAACCTTATACAGGATTGCTATGGGTTAGAACCGACACAACGACACTTAACAACAATAACAACAAATATATCTATAGGATCTGTCCTAGTGTGGTGCTATAGGATAAGCCATGGAGTCCAAGTTTGGTTTGAACTGCAAGGTCAGCAGTTCAAATTCCCCAGCCACTCCTTGAAAACACCTTATATGGTCAACATAAGTCGGAACCAATTCAACGGCATTAAACAACAACATAGGATGTGTAGTAATGCTCCATTTTCAATCCAGAACTTGGTGTATTATGCCTTCTCTTACACCTTTGTCTCTTACTTGATCAATAAATGCATCAATTTTACTGGTTTATTTCACCAATATTAACTTACTGGTTTATTTCACCAATATTAACCACTCCCAAGTAAGCATTTATTTTTTATTCTATGAATCTCTGCAGTTTTAAGCAAATGTTTTGAGGTAAGAATGGTCATAGTTTATCAAATTGCCTTCAGAGTGAATGTTCTTTCCTTCTGGAATGGGATTTGTAAACTTATGGCTGGCAAATTACTTCTAAATTTCACAGTCTTAAAATTTTGTAGGATGTTTTCTTTTCAATTTATTATTCTATCAGTTCCAGATGCAAATGGCTCAAGAGGGATAATGTAAAAATATACTGTACTAAGTAAGTTTCTGTTCTCACTGGTATTCTGATACCTCAAATACTTGCTGTCTTGGTAGCTCTCCAATTCCAAAAACAAAGTTTAAAAACATCTTCCCACTTGTCTCATTCACAGAAATAGAATTGGTCTACAACCTACCAGAAGTGGAACCCTGGCATCAATCTTACTGGACCTATAATTATTAAGTACATACCATGTAAATAGATGTATCATTTGCATGAATATACTATCTCCCTGAAAAAATATCAATCATATCTCCTTTGGCATACATCGATCTTAACTTATCCAAGAACTGTGGCACTTTATCCAGTGCAGACATGAAGTTATACAAACTTATGTTTGAATTTTTATTATTCTACACTTTGATATAAGGAGCTCTCGTAGCATAGTGGTTATGAATCGGGCTGCTAACCTCAAGGTCAGCAGTTTGAAACTATCAGCTATACCACGGGAGAAAGATGAGGCTGTGCCCATAAAGATTTGCAGCCTCAGAAACCCTGTGTAGGGTCACTATGAGTCAGAACCGACTCCAACACCAACAACCCTTCCTTTAATATGTATTTTTTTAGCATCTGGGAGCCATAAACTAGTGTCTATTATACTTCTGGAAAAAAGTAGGTTATTTCGAAGAAACTATTATACTTAATATAACAAGAATATTTGGGTATCTATAGGGAAAAAAAAGTGCAGCCAGAGTGCTCCTTGGAGACTAGGATGGCCAAACTTCTTCTCTCATACTTTGGATATATTGTCAGGAGGGACCAGTCACTGGAGAAGGATATCATGTTTGGTAAGGTGGATGGTCAGAGAAAAAGAGGAAGACCCCCAACGAGATGGATTGGCCAAGTGGCAGTATCAATAGGCTCAAGTGTGGCAACAATTGTGCGGTTGGCCAGGAT
>NW_006408576.1:14348996-14350627 GCF_000296735.1 Chrysochloris asiatica
CCCCAATGAGATAGATTGGCAGTGTGGCAGCAGCAATGGGCTCAGGCTCCAAGTGTAACAGCAATCTTGAAGGTGGCAGAGGAAGGGGCAGTGCTTATTCTGTTCTGTATGTGATTGTTATCATCAGAACCACCTAACAAACAATGTAATTGTAACATTTTAATTATTGTGTTTAATTCTATCATGGTTGTTTCTCAAATATTTTTGAAGTTCTTTTATTATGTTATATCTTCTTATTTTACAGACAACTTTATTATGAACTGACTCTCTTTATCCCTATTAATATTCATGACATTCCTAATTCTATTAGTGTACTTTTATGTTATTTAACTATTAGATTTAATGTAGCTTTCCTATTTGTGAAAATTAATAATTCCTATTATGTTATAGTACACAGGAGAAAGAGGAGGCTTTATGCTCCCACAAGATTTAAAACATCAGCATCCCTATACAGGGACACTATGAGTCAGAACTGACTCTTTGACACTTAACAACAACAACATCAGGTTACATATTGCTTATTAATAAGTATTATTAGATCTCTGACTGGTAAAAATAATGTTAAGACAATGAAAATAGAAAATACACACTGAGGAAGAATTTGTCAATCATATATGTTAAAGGACTTTTGTTTAGAATATAAAATGAAGTCTCAAAATTAATATTAAAATGAAATCACATACACTCACATAAAAAGAGTTGTCTCTCAGAAGTTATGTGCATATGAAAGAAACACAAAGAAATATAAAGGGGTTTCAAAAAGTTCATGGAAAATTGGAATCAAAAGATAATATAATTTTTCCACAATTTTAAAGCCCTCTCAAATGCCCAACAATAATGAAAGACAAATTGACAAGTAGATACAACTACACATTTATTGTTGTTGTTGTTGTTAAGTGCCTGGAGCCAGTTCCAACCCATAGCAACCCTGTATAGGGTTTCTGAGGAGCAGCTGATGAGCTTGAACTGCCGACCTTGCAGTTCAAACAGCTTTGCAGCCTGGTGCATTAACCCACAGCACCACAACAGGACTCCATACACACTTGTTAGATTAAACAAAACATTTTAAATGCACTATTTCAAATACTTGCAAATATCTGGAACAATGGGAACTATAATACAGTGGTAATGGAAATATAATATTATGTAGCTACTTTGGAAAACATTTTGATAATTGTTTAAAAAGTTCAGCATACTCCTATGTTTTGATCAAATCATTCCACTCTTTTTTTTTTTCCTTTAAACTCCATGTAGTAACTTTTTCTACCACTCTGAATAAATATTATTTTTAATTAATTCCTTACTAATTTTACAAATTGCTTCTATATTTGGGCATATATATATATAACCTTACAATCAGTGCAGATTACCTAATAGATTATATGGAAAAGAGTGTGGTATCAGGAGTGCAGGAAAATTAATGAACAACTTGTGATATGCAAATGCTACAATTTTGCTTGTTGAAAGAGAAGAGGAATTAATAATTTATTATGAAATCATTCATGTGCTTTTTTTTTTTCTCTTCGCAACATCAAAGATTCTGCTTCTAGGTATGGGTGGCATCTGTTTCTCTTTCAACCCCACAGCACCTTTCTAGAGGTCTTCTGCAGTATTTGCCTAATGCAAAACTT
>NW_006408576.1:14351398-14358177 GCF_000296735.1 Chrysochloris asiatica
TAACTGTCTTCCAAATGTCTTTTTGGCATAGTTTGTACTTCAACAGTTTGTTGAAAGATTTCATTTTATATGCCATCAATTCCCAAAGCCTTGTTCTATGCCGATGTTTCAGTGCACCTTGTACTTCTTCCTTCAGTAGCATTCGCTGTTGAGCATATGCTACCTTTTGAAACAGTTGAACATAACCACTCCTTTTGATATAGTGACTCTGTGTATTCTTTTCTTATTCTTTTGATGCTTTCTGCATCATTTAATATTTTGGCTAGATAATTATTCAATATTGCAAATTTAGGCTTGAAATTTTTCTTTAGTTCTTTAAGTTTGAGAAATGCTGAGTGTGTTTTTCCCTTTGGCTTTCTAACTCTGGTCTTTGCAAATTTTATTATAATACTTGACTGTCTTCTTGAGCTGCCCTTTGAAATTTTTGTTCAGTTATTCTACTTCCTAATTTCTTCCATTTGCTTTAGCAATTATAACTCCTGGTGACCATTTATGTAGAGAGTAGACATTTTCCATAGTGTTTTTATGGCTATGACCTTTCAGAAGCACATTTCCAGCCATGTCTTCCAAATCACCTCTGGAAGGGATTGAATCTCAGAACTTTAAGCTAGTTATCAAGTGCTTATCCAGCTGAACTACCCAAGAAGACTTTAACTCAATTATAGCAAATCAAATTGAATAACAGTCTTCTTTATAAGGTTGAAAAACTGAGCAAATTGATACAAATTGCATTGAAAGATATAATGGAGAGGTTAAAATAAAGAAATGTATACAGTGACATGTAAAGTGATGGGGATTCATATTTTTCAATGGCAAACAGAGAGAAAAGATCTCAGGTTTGTGAAATCAAACTTTGAAGAAAATCATCATTCAGGATACGAAAAGTAGAAGATTCTGTAGAGAAGAGGGAACTGAATTTGAAGTATAAAATTAAAAACTTAAGCATAAAGTGCTGGCTTATGACTTTAAACAGCAATGACAAGTTGCCTAAAAAAGTAAAGTCAAGTCCAGTCAATGAGAAAAAGGAGAACTGAGATAGGTTCTTCAGTACTCTAAAATTAAAATGACCAGTGAAATTGAAATGTTTCAACAAACTGATTAAGCACTTGAGGCATTTTATAAGTTATGACAAGAAATTTATAAGTAGATACATGGAGAAACAATTGGAAGAGATCTATATTTGTACCCACTCCAAAGAGAGGTGACCCATTGGAATGCAGAAATCACAGGACAATGTCATTAATATGTTATGAAATTAATTTTTGCTGAAGGAAATGCAAAAAGGGCTGCATGGTAGATATAGCATACTGTTCATACAGCAAACTACAAGAAATTCAAGCTGGATCCAGAAAAAGATGTGGAATGAGGGGTATCACTGTAGATATCAGATAGATCTTGGTTGAAAATAGAAAATATCAGGAAAATGTTTTCTTGTGCTTTTGACTTTATGGATCATTACAAGCTGTGGATGACATAGTGAACCATAGATATTCCAGAACACTTAATTGTGTTTATGAAGAGGTTGTACATACACCAAGAAATAGTTGTTAGAATAGAACAAGAAGATAGTAAATGGTTAAAATCCAAGAAAGTGTGAGAGAGGGTTGTATCATTTCACCATGCTTTTTCAATCTGTATGTTGAGCAAATAATCCGAGAAGTTGCATTATGTGAAGAACAATGTGGCATGGGATTAGAGGAAGACTCATTAACAACCTGTGGTGTGCCTATGGTACTAAATGTTTGCTGGATACAAAGAGGATTTACATAGTTACTGATGAAGCTCAAAGACCACAACTTTCAGTATGGATTTCACTTTATTTAAAAAAAAACAAAAATCCTCACAAGTGAATCTTTGAATAACCTCATTATAAATACAGAAAAGATTGAAGTTGTCAAAGACTTTATTTTGTTTGGATCCACAATGAGCACTAAGCAGTAAACAAGAATTGAATGTTTTGCATTAGGCAAACTGCTACACCAGGCCTCTTTAAATTACTGAAAAGCAAATATATCTGTTTGAGGACTAAGTTGTACCTGACCCAAATCATGATATTTTCAGTAGCCTCTTATGCATGTGAACATTGTATAATCAATAAGAAAGACCATAGAAGAATTGATGCATTTGAGTTATAGGGTTAAAGAAGAGTTTTTAAAACACTACCCATGATAGAGACCATTATGGAAGATTCAAAGAGAGTTGAGCATAATTTTGTAACCCGTCAATCAAGGCTCTGTAAGAAAGAGCAGCTGTATTCATAATGTGAGTAGAATGAGCCATCAATAATGACACTATAAAAACAGAAAATCTCAAGGTGGAAACATGATAATTAGAAGGGCAAAATGTTTAGCAAAACATGGAAATAGTTAAATCTGTTTCAAATGAACTTCATAGGAAGGTGAATCTATAAATGAAATAGAAGTGAAAAAGTCCAAATGCCTAAGGATACTTAGTTGATACATTTTTATTGTTATATCACATACATGTGAAAAAACATACAAACGAAAACTTGGAATTTAATAGTATAAATCCCCCAGTTTTGTTTTCCTTGAAATTACTTTAGTTATTCTAAGTTTTTAAAATCCCACATACATTTTTTTAATCAGCTTGTTGCCTGGGTTCTTGGCTCTTGCTTTGTGTACAACATCAGCAAGAAAATATCCACAGATAGAAACTTTATTTTTTCCTTCCTCCTCTTTTACAAAAAGAACTTAATGTCCAACTCTGTACAACTAGGGCAGAGTTGTGTGAGAGGGCTTCAAAAAGTATGTGGGGTGAAAAGAAGGATTTTTGTTGTTGTTATGTGCCTTGGAGTCGGTTCCAACTCATAGCGACCCTGTACAGGGTTTCCGAGGCTGTAAATCTTTACGGGAGCAGAAAGTCTTATCTTTCTCCCGCGGAACAGCTGGTAGTTTCGAACTGCTGAACTTGCGGTTCGCAGTCCATTTCATAACCAAAAGATGGATAGCAGGGTAAAAAGAATTGTAGGAGTCTCCTCAATTGTGTCTTCTGGGGCTAGTCAGGTAGACCAATATTTCTGTGTCTAGTTAGAGGCAAAGGCATGACAAGTTTTTTGGTCACTTCTGAGATGTTAGAAATCATCCAGCTGCACTTTTCCTTTGTTTTTTTGCTTTCAATTTTTTTTGTGTGTAATTTTGGTAAATGTTTACAGGGCAGATCAGTTTTCCACTCAACAATTTATACAACTTTTGTTTCATCTCATCCATTCCAATGCCCGCAATTCAGCACCATTTGTTCCACTTCTTCCCTATGTTTCCTGTTTCCATTCATCCTTCTTCCTAACACTTATGATGTAGTTTATCCTTGGATAAATGCTGCCCTTTTGCTTTTATGTGTCAGTTTACATCTCTGGCTTCATACGCTCTGAAATCTTCCCTTTCCTTGTCTATTTTGCAGCAGAAGTGAATGTCTTATGACATTTTAAAACTTTAAATAGTTGTGTTTTTGTTTTTGTTTTTCTTTTAAATTAAGAGGAGAAGCAGAGAGGCTCCTTTGTGGAGGTACAGAAAATCCAGAGAAGGCACTTTCTCAGAGCAGCTCCACACTTTTGGATCTAACATAAGGCACAGGTCATCAAATTCCCATGCTAACTGGTGGAGAAATGTAACTGTGGAAGGAAAGTACAGTGATTTCTGAATCAATTGGGATGCTCCCTGTGGGCCCTTCAGCCTGGATTGAGATCAGAGGGCGAGGCCACAGTCAGGCTGATACAGTGATACAGCATTACAAACCACAAAGTCGCATTTGGTAAAAGGGATGTGATAGATTTTACACTTTTCTTTCCTCTGCTCCCCTATTGTACCCTCACCGCCCAGACTGGACACCTTCAGGTGAGTGGGAGCACACCTCCAAAAGGGTCCAGCATTGCACCCAGAGTTTTACCATGGCACAGGGAGTTGGTCCCTGTGAGCTCTATTGGTCCCACAGGCTGATCCTTTGGCTGCTTCTTATGATGTCTAACTCTGGTACTCAGCCCTGAAGTTGACCTGGGCAAGACCCTTTATTCCTGTCTTACCTAGCAAGAAACAGCAGGTCTGGCCATACAGCCAAACCATATGTGGACTTTGTAAAGCCCAAACATAAAAAGCAAGAGCCAACACCAACTACTATACACAAGGATGCACCTATTTTGAGAATTATGCTGTGCATACGTAGATACCTAACTGACCTTCAAAGATAAAAATAGAGGACAATCTTTGTTCCATTCATTTCTCAATATCTATCTGCTCATATCCATGATGGTGACTAGAAGAGGGAGCCTGAGCAAGTGGACACCACCACCCACTGATGGCAGTTTCTACTGTGCCACACAAAGACCGGCACAGCAAAGGCTACTGGTCAGTCAGCTATAGTTTTATTCTTGTTTTTGTCTCTGCTTTTATATTGTTTCTGTTTTTGGTCCTTTGGGTCTAACTTTTCTTCCTGGGGGTGGGAACTTTCTCTCCCTACTTTACCCAAGAAGAGACAGCAATCATGGCCATATAGCCAAGCTACAAGAATACCCCATAATATCCCACCATCTGGACAAGAGCCAATACCAGCTTCTAGGCATTACATGTGAAAAGGGAAGCCTATTTTCAGATCACATATATCAGGAAACACTCAGTAAACTTAACAAAACAGCAATAAGCATTCATTTAATCATGGAAAACACACCTAACTACTGTAAATGTCCAAGAACAATAACAAAAGATCTCAGCACATGTCCAAAAACAGAAAAAAGTAAATGAGACAAATGAGCTGGAGGTAGACATAGACTTCCCACTAGAAGAAGAGAAGGCTTTGGATATGCCTGAGAAGGAATTCAGAATAATGATATAGAGACAAATTCAAATGCTCCACAGAGGGGTGGAGGAAAATAAGGAAGAAGTAAGGAAAGTGTTACAGGAGCAATCAAACAAGATAGATGTAGCACTGGAACAATTAAAAAACCTACAAAAAGAGTTCCAGATGATTAATAATAAAATATCGGAAATGGACAATACACAGATAGGACAAAGGAGTAGAATTGAAGAGATGGAATCCAGAACCAGTGATCTGGAAGATAAATCTCTCAATACTGCAAAGATAGAAGAGCACGCAGAAAAAAGGATTAAAAAAATCAGAAGAGAGTCTAAGATTCATGATGGATAACATGAAGAGGAATAACTTAAGAATTATTGGCATTCTGGAACAGGAAGAATCACAGAAACCCACAGAGGAGATCATTGAAGAGCTGCTAGAATAAAAATTTCCTAACATTTTGAAGGATGACAAGATAAGCATTCAAGAAGCTGAACAGACCATAGGAAAGATAGACCACAAAAGAAAATCACCAAGTCATATCATAATCAAACTCTAAAATCAAAGACCAGTAAAAAATCCTAAAAGCAGCCAGGGAAAAGAGAAGTGTTAGCTACAAAGGCAAGCAAATCAGATTAAGTTCTAAATTCTCATCAGAAACCATGCACACTCAAGAAAGCAATGGGGAGACATATAGAAAACCCAAAAAGAAAAAAAAAAATTGTCAACCAAGAATCATCTATTGAGCAATACTGTCAATAAAATACTGTGGATAAGAAAAGCACTGCTTAAGAAGAAGAAAGTGGGAAGCCTCTCACTCCCAGATTTTAAAATTTACTACACGGTTACAGTGGTCAAAACAGCTTGCTACTGCTACAATGAAAGATACATTGATCAAGGGAGACAAATCAAGAATGCAGAAATTAACCCATCCACATAGAGCCAACTGATATTTGACAAAGTGCCGAAGTATATTGCATGGGGAGGAGATAGTCTCTTAAACAGATGGTGCTGGCAGAACTGAAAAGCAATACACCAAAGATTTACGTCATGCCTTATACAAAAACCAACTCAGTATGGATTAAAGTCCTAAATGTGAATCCAAGAATGATAAATGTCATCAATGAAAAAATAGGGACAAATAGGAGGGCTCTAATACAGGGCACACACAGACTACTGAACATTTTGAAAATTGCACAAACAAAAGTAGACAAAAGAGATGATTGGGACATACTAAAAATTAAAAACTTTGGTGCATCAAAATACTTAACCAAAAGACTAAAAAGGAAGCCCACAGCATGGTAAAAAATATTTTGCAACAATGCATCAGACAAGGAACTAATTTCTAAAATATATAGGAAACTACAACTCGTCTACAAGAAAAAGACAAATAACCCAATTAAAAATAGGCAAAGGACATGAACAGACACTTCACCAAGGAGGAGATCTGGGCAGCCAACAAACATATGAAGAAATGTTCACAATCACTAGCCATTAGAGAGATACAAATCAAAACAACAATGAGATATCATCTCACACCAGCAATAACAGCAAAAACCATAAAAGTAGAGGACAATAAATGCTGGCAAGGATGTGGAGATACTGGGTCCCTCCTACATTCCTGGTGGGATTGTAAAATGGTCCAACCACTCTGGAAAACAATATGGCACTTCCTCAGAAAGTTGGAAATAGAAATACCATATAATCCAGCAATTCCTCTACTTGGTATTTACCCACAAGAAATATAAGCCATAAAACGAGTAGATATATACACACCCAGTGTTCATATCAGCACTATTTACAATAGCAAAAAGATGGAGACAGCCTAAGTGTCCATCAATTAAAGAATGGGTAAGTGCATACACACAATGGATAATCATGCTACCTTGTAGAATAACAAGGAAGTAGGAAGCTATCACATAACATAAATTAACCTTGAGGACATTATGCTGAGTGAAATTAGTCAGTTGTAAAAG
>NW_006408576.1:14359487-14360231 GCF_000296735.1 Chrysochloris asiatica
TTTTGCCAATACCTTCAATGCAGCTTGCAAAGGTTTTATATAATTTAATGCTAAATCTCTAGGGAAAACAAGCATTCACTGTTTTATTTATGGATCAAGTGTACTTATTAAAGATAATTAAAAGAAAGCTTGAAGATATTTGTTCTCCATTCTAAAAGATCTAATAATAAGTTCTGAAATTAAAATACTATGTTTTCAGCCATATAATTAAATGGTGGTTTTCAAACAAAAGCCAATGATTTGTATTTAGGATTAAAATAAATTACCACAAAATTTAAACGGCATAAATAGTTATCAATTATGCACCTTCATATTTGATATGTATTTATTGAGTTGCCTTTTCTACCAGTTTACTTTATGAGATAATCATCTATCCCATTGAAAACCTTTATCCTCCCTCCTGCTTCAAATGATCCTGATTGATCTCTTCAATCTGTACAGTTAATCCACTGATAGTAAACTATAATTTCTAATTTCCAACATCATCCTTTACTTCATCTGTATTGAATATTTACTTTCTGTTTATTTGCAATTCTATTTTGTCAAAATGCAACCCTCAGAAGTTTCCTAAGAAAAAGAAGTAAATTTACCATATATTCTGTTACATCCAATCCAAGCAGATTTTAATGCCCTCTGATCAATGATTTAAACTGTGTTTATAAAGAATAAAAATTACCTCCACATTGCTAAATTCAATGGTAAATCTCATTTAACCAGGTGTCCTGTGGGATAAAGAACTGGACC
>NW_006408576.1:14362542-14398160 GCF_000296735.1 Chrysochloris asiatica
GGTGCCTTTGAGTAGGTTCCAACTTATCTAGACACTATGACTAACAGAGTAAAACACTGTCCAGTCCTGTGTCATCCTCACATTCATAATTCCATTTGAGCCCATTGCTGTTGTCACTGTGCCAATTCATCTCACCAGAGTATTCCTCTTTTTTGCTGACCCTCCAATTAAGCTATGTGCAAATTTTGAGAGACAAAGTCTCACCATTCTGGCTTTGAAGAAGCATTCTGGTTGTACTTCTTCCAACACAGATTTGTTTGTTCTTCTGGCAGTACATTGAGCATTAGTCTCTAACATCATAACTCAAATGCTTCATTTTTCCTATGTTCTTCCTTATTCATTGTCCAATTTTTGCATGCATGTGAAGCTATTGAAAATTCCATGGCTTATGTCAAATGCACTTTAGAACTCAAACTGACATCTTTGCTTGTGAACACTTTAAAAGAGGTCTTGTGCAGCCAATTTTCCCAATGAAATACGTCTTTTGATATTTTGACTGCTGTTTACATGAGTGCTTATAGTCAATCTAAAGCAAATAAAGTCTTTGACAACCTCAATCTTTTTTCCATTTATCCTGATGTTATTTATTGGTTCAGTGACAAGAATTTTTGTTTTCTTTACATTTAAATGCAACCCATACTGAAGGCTGTAGTCTTTGATCTTCATTAGTAAATATGCTAAATCCTCTTGCTTTCAACAAGCAAGGCTCTATAATCTGCATAATACAGGTTGTTAATGAGTTTTACTCCAAACCTGATGCCGATTTCTTTATTTAATCCAGTCAGTTTCTCAGATTATTTGCTCTCCATGCAGATTGAATAATTATGGTGAAACAATACAACTCTGTCATATGCCTTTCCTGATTGTAAACTATTCAGTGTCCTCTTGTTCTACTCAAACAACTGCCTCTTGGTCTATGTAGAGGTTCCTCATGAGCACAATTAAGTATTCTGGAACACCAATTTTTCACAATGTTACCCATAGTTATTTATTATCAACAGAGTTGAAAATATTTGCGTAGTAAACACAGCACATGTTAACATAGTCTTTGCTTTCAGTCATATGTTTTCAGCAATGGTATCTCTAGTACCATTCCTCATCTGAATCCTGTTTAAACCTCTGACACTTCCCTGTCAATGTACTGCTGCAGCCATTATCTTTAGCAAAATTTCACTTTCATATGCCATTATCTTTAGCAAAATTTCACTTTCATATGCCATTATCTTTAGCAAAATTTCACTTTCATATGCCATTATCTTTAGAAAAATTTAAGTCCCATGTGACATTAATGATATTGTCCAATGATTTCCACATTCCATTGGGACACTTCTCTCTGAAATGGGCACAGATACATACATATCTTTTCTAAACAGTTAGCTGGGAAGCTGTCTTCCAAATTTCTTGGCATATATAAGTGAGTGCCTATCAATATGCTGAAAGATTTCAATTTGTATTAATAAATTCCAAGAGTATTGTTCTTTCCAATGACTTCAGTGCACCTTAGACTTCTTCCTTCAGTATCTTTGGGTCTTGACCATACACTAACTCTAGAAATGGTTCAACATCGATCATTAATTTTTTGACCTGTGATTCTGTGTATTCCTTCCATCTTCTTTTGATGCTTTCTGCATCATTTAACATTTTGCCCATGGAATCCTTCAATATTGTAAGTCGAGGACTGAGAAGTGCTGAGCATGTTCTTCCCTTTTGATAGTTTAACTCCAGGTCTTTGCACATTCCATTAAAATTCTTATCTTTGTCTTCTTGAGATGCCTGTGAAATTTTCTGTTCAGCTCTTTGACCTCCCATTTCTTCCATTTGTGTTACCATCTCTATACTGGAAAACAAGTTTCAGAATCTCTCTGACATTCATTTTGATCTTTTCCTTCTTTCTTGTCTTCTTAATGATCTTTTGCTTTCTTCCTGTGTGATATTCTTAATGATCATTCCCACAATTCTTCTGGTCTTTGACCATAGTGTCTAATGCATCAAATCTCTTCTTGAGATGATCTCTGAATTCAGGTGGGATATTTTCAATGTCATTTTAGACTCTCATGGACTTATTTTAAATTTCTGCAGTTTTAGCTTAAACTTGCCTACGGGCAATTGATAATCTGTTCCACAGTCTGTCGCTGGCCTTGATTTGACTGGTGATATGATGCTTTCTGACCATCTTTTTTCCACAGATGTATTCAATTTGATTTTGGAGTATTCCATCAGGTGAGGTCCATGTGTATAAGCTTCTTTCATGTTGTTTAAAAAAAGTTCTTTGCAATAAAGAAGTCATTGGTTTTGTAAAATGCTATCATGTGGTCTCTAACATCATTTCTCTTAACAAGGCCATACTTTCCAAGTACTGATCCTTCCTTTGTTCCCCCCAACTTTTGCATTGCAATCACTAGAAATTATCAATACATCTTTATTGCATATTTGATCAATTTCAGATTTAAGTATTTGGTGTAATCTTCCATTTCATCATCACTGACTTAATGATTGGTGTGTAAATTTGAATAATAGTTATATTAACATGTCTTCCTTTTAGGCATATAGATATTGTCCTGTCCCAGATAGCATTATACATCAAGATAGAGTTTGACATGTTCTTTTTTATGAATTCGATGATGCCATTCCTCTTGAATTTGTCATTCCTGACATAGTAAACCATATGATTGTCAGATTCAAAATTCCCATACCAGCCTATTTCAGCTTATGAATGCCTAGGATATTGATATTTATATGTTTCATTTTATTTTGACAACTACCAATTGTTCTAGATTCATATTTCTGATTACAATGACTATCATTCTGATTATTGGTCAATAGTTGAAGTTACTTCTCCTCATTTTCAGTTGTGCACCATTACCAAATGCACGTCCCAAAAGATTTACTCTATTTGTGTCATCAGGGTCACCTCTACTCTGAGGAGGCATCTCTTTCCCAATTGTAGTTTGAGTGCCTTCCAACCTGAGGGGCTCATCTTCCAGCAATATATCTGACAAAATTCTGGTACTTCTCACCATGCTTCAATATTCATTATTCTGCTTTTATCTAACAGTGTTATATTGCTATTCATGGGGGTTTTAGTGACTAAACATTCAGAAGTAGTTTGCCTTTCCTTTTTCCTAGTCTGTCTTAGTCTAGAAGCTCAGCTGAAACCTGTCCACCATGTGTGACCCTGCTGGTATTTCAAATATTGGTGGCATAGTTTCCAACATCATAGAAATGCACAAACCACCACAGAGCAACAAAATAATTATTGGTGGAACAAAGCCTACAGATCTTCAGAAAACAGTGAGGAGGGAGATGGAAAGACATGAGTACATCTTATATTTTTGTTTGTTTTGAACTCAGTATGACCTATTACACACACACACACACATACATATATATACACACACACGTATTTATAAAATATATACATACATATATATATATATAAAGGAGTTCTGGTAGCATAGTGGTTACGAATCAGGCTGCTAATCTCACAGTTAGCAGTTCGAAACTACAGATGTTCCACAGGAGAAACATGAGGCTTTCTGCTCCTGTAAAGATTTACAGTCTCAGAAACCTGTAACAGGGAAACCCTGTACAGAGTCGCTATGAGTTGGAACCAACTCCACGGCACATAATAACAACAACAACATGTATGTATCACTGAAATTATATTGTTTAAGGTCATCAAAAGTACTTGACAGTGCTTTACATACCCCACACATACCAGGAACCCACTTGTACATTACCAGGAGTTCAAGAAAGTCATATTGAATTGAATGACTTCTAGGAATTGTGTGGCAGCATGCAGCCAGTAGAGAAGTTGCCAACAGAGTTATCAGGACATTACTATAACTGTTGAAGTATTTGTCACAAAAATTGAAAGGAAAGTAATTATGCTTTAAGAAATTACATTTGCCATGATGTTATTAGATTTCATTATTTCATTGAATTATCTTAACTGTTTCTTATAAATTAAAAATTTAACAAAAATGAATTCAGGATAGAAATGTTTGTAATTACTTCTGTCAAATGCACACAGCTCATACTTGCTTGTTAATGAGCTATGGCAGTTAAATTTTCCCCTCTTTCTTTGGAGCACTTTTTAATCAGTATGATGTATTCTTGGACCATATTTGTCTTTTATTGTCTGGTCAAGATGTTTTCAAGCTGATTTTGTATATGAAAAGGGAGTGGGAAGAGGATTGGTGAATATCAGTCCTTAATTTTGCATTAGTATTTCAAGTTATTCCAGCTCCTTAATTTTATGACTTTATTTACTGACTATTAGAGTGAAAAAGCAATCAAAATCAAATTGCCTAGCTTGCACCTGCATAGTCCTGGAATTGATTTATGGCATTACTGATATCAGACTGCACCTTGGATGTGCCCTGTGCTTTGGTAATCATCACTTCATCTGAGTTTCATCTGGTACCTAGCCTGTGCATCAGACACGGGCTGTTGGAAGCAACCATGCAATGCACAGCACTGCTTCAGTCCACTGCTGAGAAGGTTATTCAGTCTTTCACTTGGATACAACCCTGCAGAAGCTGATAGTGACTTTGAACATTAAAACTATGAATTCTGAACAATATTAGACAGTGCTCTCTTCAATTTTCATCTGAATAGACGTTTCATAGTTCAGAGAAATTTATTCATATGTTATATTAGAAAATGCCATCTGCTTTACAGTCAACTTTGAGTTAAAGTAAGCCCATGTGTGCATTGAAAAATTGTATTTTATAGGATTTTTATTGGCTGATTTTTCATAAGTAGATCATTGTCTTTTTTGAGGGTACTCCCATGTGGATGCAAACATTGAAACTTTCAGTTCGGCATGTTGACCGTTTGCCCCACCCATGGACAGTTATCTTGGCTGTATTTCTCCTACAGATTCAAAGTGAAGGTAAACACTTTATAGTGTTACCATGATATTCACTATCACCATTTTCTTCTTCAAAATGCTACCATACATTGTTTAATTTGCAAGATACTTGGTGGCAATGATTCTTGGACTCAAAGTCAGAGACAAGAGCAAAACATCAGATGATGTGAATCATTGTGGGATATACAACTAGCAGTTAGCTGCTGTGAGTCGATTCTACCTGGTGGAGTTATTTTATAAAAAAGAACAAAACTTTGTTGGTGCAATATTCACAATCAGCAACATGTTTGAGTCCATTGTTGTAGCTACTGTGATGATCAATTTCACTGATGGTGTTTCAGGCCCTAGCTGATCCCTGTCCTTCACCAAACATCCTTCTTTGTTGATCCTTGATGAAGACAAGTCTAAAGCAAACAAGTTGGACAGTGTTCTGTTGTGACCCATAAGGTTTTTAATTGGCTAATTTTTGGAATTAAGTCATCACATTTTTCTTCCTAATCTGTCTAAGTCTGGAAGCTCCATTGAAGCTTGTCTACCATGGATAATCTGTACTCTAAATAGTGAAAGAATAACTTCCAGCAACTTGTTAGTCACCACATTACAACAAACTGAAAGAGAAATAATGAAGATAAACAAGCACACCCACACATATACCCCAAAGAAGAATTTTTAAGCAAAAGACTGTTTCAATCTAACTCATGTTTTAAAAAAATTATTTGTTGCTCTTTGGAGCTAGATTGCAGAAGAGCAGGCACTAAATTGTAATGATGTATCAGGAAGTTATTGCATATTTCCAGTCAAAATATGACGGAAGTTTGTATTAGTAGGTTACTAGTGCTATCGAATTGGTCCTGACCCATAGAGGCCCTGTATAGGGTTTCCCGGGAGGGCTGGGGGATTTGAACCACTGACATTGTGGTTCAAGCTGATCCTGCAGTCTAGCACATTATCCTAAAGCACCATACTAGGATTGATCACTAGAAGTATGAAATTATGTTGGTAAGTAAGGAAGATGAATAAATGAGAAAATGCTATAGGATGATGTAGAATGATTTAAAATAATTTGATAATGTAAGAAATGCATCATTTCTCATTTATTCCTTATAGCATTCCATAGGGTTGGTGTTATTTTGCCCAATTTAGAGGTGCAAAACTAGAAACTTAAAAAATGTAAGCAGTAGTCTTTCAAACTTTCCATTTTAGCAATGCTGACCCTCAAAATGCATTGTTTAGCATCAATAGTGTGACAAGTATTTTGCATTTCTCATATAAATGTATCATGTCATTATCTTAACGTCAGTTAAAAGAGAAGCTCAGAGAAAACTTAAGGCAACTTCCCAAGCTCACAAGAGATAGAAGTAAATGCTTCCAGCTTGAGGGTCAGCCTTTCCACCATACCCATTCACTCCATGCAGAGCCCTCTCTTTCAGTAGAGAAAGTGGCAGGCAAGAGGTAAATCAAGACCCATGTTCTTCATTCTTGGAGGTCACAATGATATTATTGCATTATATTTCTGTTTAAGATTATATCAAATGTAAATTTTAGGAAGTTCATAGACTAAATTATATCACAGGTATAGTTAGGCTTCATGTTTTTGTCAAAAACTAAAAAATATCAGAGGTCAAAACATAAGAAAATTCAAACTACCTCCAGGTTTCCAAGCTTCTAATTCCAAGTTATCACTTCTTGATGTTATAGGGCAATAATAAGCAAAGAAAGGAAGGAAGGGAGAGAAAGAAACAGAAGAAAGAAAAGAAGGGAAGAAAGAAAGAAGGGAGAAAGGAAATTGCATTCTTTGAAATTAAATGCTCAAATGCTGTATTTTCCTAGATGAAGACAAGATTTAAGTAAGGGTCAGGAAAATTGTGAGTATTTAAAGTCAGAAAAATTTAGTCTGGTATTTAAAGTGTAACCATTCAATAAGCTTTCTATCACCATTCCACCTCTTCATGAGCATACCTTGTCACAATCTGGCATGTGTAAAATAGCTAAAGATATCATTCCAAAATGAAATATTTCATAATTCTTCTCTGGTGATGCTTTTCATATCATTGAACCTAAAATTAAATTGGTATGCCAAATGCAGAGTGATAGATCTGCTTATATTTTTCAAAAGCTGTCTGTATGTCAAAACTACCATAAGCAAAGTTAAGTAGCAAATTGTATAAAAATTGCAAAGCTTTTTACATATCTGAAAATTCATATAGTATAATGAAAAACAGAAATAAAACAATAGTATAAATACAAATAATACAATATATGAGTAAATACTGGTATAATTGCTTTCACTAAAGTATTTACACAACAAATAACATAAATATAACTATGTTGCTGTTAAGTGCCATCGAGTTGGTTCCGACCCATAGCGACCCTGTATAGGGTTTAGGAGGAGTGACTGGTGAGCTTGAATCTTCTGGTTCAAATGACTTTGCAGTCCCGCACATTAATCCACAGTGCCATACCAGGACTCCAAATATAATTATAGAAATAATATATAAAATATAATTTATAATGAGCAATCCAAATAATCAAAAGGAAAAAAAATGTTGCTTAGCTCACAAGCATGACAACATATGATAAATAGGTTACAGAAATTGTTAGGAAATAATCATTGTAAATAAATCATTACAAAATGAAGTTTTCAGGGTTTGTAAGCATGTAGAAACTGGAACTGGATAGATATTTTATTATGTTAATTTTAGTGTGTGCATAAAATACTTAAAAATGTTCATACCTTGTAGAAGGAGTCCTGGTGTGGCGCTGTCGGCTAATGAATCAGACTACAAAATTGTTTGAACTGCAAGGTCAGTGGTTCAAGCTCACCAGCTGCTCCTTGGAAACCCTGTACAGGGTGGCTATGGGTCAGAATCGACTCAACGGCACTTAACAACAACAACAACCTTGTAGAAAGAAGCTCCATTACTTTGATGTACCCCATAGAAATAACTAGATGAATGAGCAAATGTATACATATTAGCAACAACCTTGTAGGCATGTAGACACTGTGACTATTGAGAATCTTAGAATGTAACATGGGTATTCTTAGTTCAAATAAAGAGGAAAGTTCTTCCTTTACATCACTTAGGGACTCAACATAGTGTTCTCTGTGTTATTATTGTTGTTAGGTGCTATCGTCTAGTTGATTCCAACTCATACTGACACTATGTACACCAGAACAAAACACTGCCAAACTCTGCACTATCCTCATAATTATTATGCTTGATTCCATTGTTGCTGTTACTGCATCAAACTGTTTCTTTGGAAACAGTCCTCTTTTTTATTGACTCTCCTCCACTTCACCAAGGATGATGATCTTCACCAGGAAATGGTACTTCCCGACATATCCAATGTATGACAAAGTTTCACCATCATTTCTTCCAAGGAGTTATCCATTTGTATTTCTTCTAAAACAGATTTATGTTCTCTTCTGGCAGTCCATGATATATTTCATATTTTTTGCATTATTCAAATAGTCAATTCTTCAGTCTTTCTTATTCACTGTCAATTTGCATATGAGGCAATTGAAAATACCATGGCTTGGATCAGTTGCTTCTTTACACTCAAAAGTGACATCTTTGCTTTCTAACACTTTAAGAAGATCTTTTGCAATAGATTTACCCAATGCAATACATCTTTTTGATGTCCTGACTTCTGTTTCCATGGGCATTAACTATGGATCAAGTAATATGAAATCCTTGACAATTTTTTTCTATTTATCATGATGTTGCTTACTGATCCATTTGTAGGAATTTTTTTTTTATTAAAATATAATCCATATTGAAGGCTATAGTCTTTGATCTTCATTAGTAAATGTTTTAAGTCTGTTTTACTTTTAGCAAGCAAGATTGTGTCATCTGAATATTGCAGGTTGTTATTAAGTCTTCCTCCAATCCAGATGCCTGTTTCTTCTTCATGTAGTCTACCTTCTTGCATTGCTTAGCATACAGATTGAGTAAGTATGGTAAAAGGATACAACCATAAAATACAATTTTCCTAAGTTTAAACCACTCACTATGCCCTTGTGTTGTAACAATGACTGTCTCTTGGTTTATATACAGAGTCTACATGAACATAATTACTTGTTCTAGAATTCCCATTCTTCACAGTGTCATCCATAATTTATTATGTCTCAGCATGAATTTTGGGAAATTCCTTGTCAATGTACTCCTGCAACAATTTGTGATCCAAATTTAAAGTAAGTGATCTTTGAGATGTAAATGAGATATAAAATCTCCAGCATTGGTCCTGGCATACAGTGGGTATTAAGCACATTTGAACATCTTAGTTAGTATAACCACCACTAGTCTGTCAGTTTATCATACTATGGAGGCTTGCATGTTGCTGTGATACTACAAGCTATGCCATGGGATTTTAAATTCCATCAGGGTTACCCATGGTGGACAGGTGTGATAGCTTGAATTTATTTGATATGGCTTTTCTCTTCATAAAATGATACAAAATGCCAATGCTTATTCCTCTTGTGGTCCATTCATTCCTCGGGTATCTGATCATTCCACAATGGTCTAGCTCTTTAATTGCTTTTTAATAAATACTATATTATGTTAAGGGCAACCAGAAATAAGAGAGACACAAAAATGAAAATGCAGTGTACCTTCCCTTAAATAGATAATAGCGTAATAGTTCAAGAAAATGTATAACCTCCTAGCAACAGGGTACGATAAACAGAATTATACACAGTGGTGGATAAACTACAGAATGGTTGACTATTCGCTGAAGAAAATTTTTTATAAAGAAAGAGACAATTAAGGCATATTTTGAAGGCTGCAGTTAAACTTTCCAAGGAAGTTGATGGGAAAAAAAACTTCCAAGCCCAATTTTTTATAATACTATTTTGTTTTTTCGTGAGATAACTTGTCCTAAACTGAGAGGAAGAGAGAGTCATATTATCTTCTTAGCTCCTATAGCAATATTTTTAATGCCATGATTTATAAATTCTCCAAAGCACCATGTATTCTGCCTGAATTTTGTACATATATAGTTGTAGCATAGTGGTTATGAATCAGGCTGCTTATCACATGGTCAGCAGTTCAAAACTACCAGCTGTTCCGCGGGAGAAAGATGAGGCTTTCTGTTCCAGTAAAGATTTACAGCCTCGGAAACCCTGTACAGAGTCGCTATAAGTCAGAACTGACTTCATGGTACATAACAACAACAACAACATAGTAGTATTATATTATTAATCTATCTATTTGAAGTAAGAATCATAATCTTAATTTTATTTGTGTAAATACGAAAAGGAAATGTCCTGAAATTATTGTTGTAGGGGTACCATCACGATAATTATTCTCTGCTGAGCTGATTCCAACTCCTAGTGACCCTGCCCTGCAGGATTTCTAAGGTTCTAAATGTTTAAGAAATCCAACTACTACATCTATTTCCCACAGAGCAACTGTGAGTTCAAAAACCCAACCTTTCCTTTAGCAGCTGAGTTCAAATCTTACTCATCCTGATTTAAAAGTATATGCTATTCTAATTACTAGTATTTTATGTATGCTTCTATGTTAAACATTATCTTGTTGAATTATAAGAGTGTCCTTCCACGTGAGAGCATGGACTCTTACTTATTTATTCTGTATTCCAGGGGAACAACATAGTGCTTATATCTGGTGTTGTTGCTGTTAGGTGACATTGAGTCTGGTCTGTCTCATAGTGACCTTATGGATAACAGAGGGAAATACTGCCTGGTCCTGTGCCATTGCATGATTGTTACTGTGGTTGAGTCCATTGCTTTGGCTATTTTGTAAAGCTGTCCCTAAAAGGTACCAAAACATATGTATAATGAACAAATATACAATTAAGTGAAATAATTTTCCTCTTGAGGGCAGAGAATCTATTTTAATCTCTGCAAACCCTCAGAGCATTGAACATAATGCCTTGTACAATGTTGAATTCCCTGGCAGGATTGTTAAAAAGCAAGTAACCCATTTCTGATAGGTTTTAGAATGGACTTCAGTACACCTACGTCGTTTTAAAAAACAATGTCTGATTTTGTTACATAGGTTACTATTCTCCTGCTGTTCTGAGAGGGATTGAAATCATTGCCTCCATTTTTTTTTTCCCCCACCAGAATCATTTCAAATGATTTAAAATACCTCCATACCTCTCAGCTTCTGAGGCTAATATGACCCATGCAGAGACCTTTTATCCTCCAGGGAAATTAACTTAAAGCTCAGCTTTCATTCCAGCAAACACTTAGATCCCAACGGGTTTCATTCTTAGGAGAAATTGCAGTTAATTATAACTAGAGGGAAAATTTGAGGGCAAAAGAGAAAAGAACTACCATGTCAAACCTTTGGTTGAAACTCAAACCTATAGTATTGTAATGTTGTTTTTCTACCCAAGTTTAATTTCTGTTGAAAGTAAAATATGAAAATCTTTTCCCCCATTTTTTGAAAATCAAAATTTCTACCTATTGCTTTAATTTGAAGACATTAGTAATCTCTCATGTGGAAAAACAAACATCTTTTGCTAAGAAAATACTTGGCATTTTTATACATATATTGTTGTTGTTAAGTCTTGTAAAGTTGGTTCCAACTCATAGAGACCCTATGTAGAGTTTCTGAGTCAGTAAATCTGTGTAGGGACAGAAAGTCTTATCTTTCTCTTGCAGATCATCTGGTAGGCTCAAGCCACTGACCTTGTGGTTCACAGTTCAGTGTTTATCCTCTAGAGCAGGGGTTATTGTTGTGGTTGTTAAGTGCCATAGATTTGCTTTGACTCATAGTGATCCTGTATATGATTTCCAAGGAGCAGCTGGTGAGTTTGAACTGCCGACCTTGTGGGTCATAGTCCAGTGCTGATTCTACAGTGCCACCACAGCAGGAAATGCAGGGGTTGGAACCTTTTTTATGCCAAAATTTATATCACCATTCATGGACAGTACAAAATTATCTACTTAGAAATTAGCCTGCTATATTTGGTAGCTCACCCCTAATGTGGGCTCCTGCTGTGGGGCTACTAGTTAATGTTCTGCACTGCAAAGTCACTTTGAACCACAAGGTCGGTGGTTCAAGCTCATTAGCCACTCCATAGAAACCTTTTACAGAGTTGTGATGGGTCAGAACTGACTAATGGCACTTAACAACAACAACGTGGAGCTATAGGATAAGCAATGAACTGAAAGTTTGGTTTGAACTGAAAGGTTAATGGTTCAAACTTACCAGCAGCTCCTTGGAACCCCTACTCAGTGTCTCTATGAGTTGTAACTGAGTTGATGGCACTTAAAAACAGCAACAACAATGTGATGGCTGGAAATGTGGTTCCCTTGGCAATGCTAGAACATATAAAGTCTGCAGGCCAGATGTTTCCCAGCCCTGCCTTACAGCAACTGTGCTCCCAATACAAATATTGTTGTTGCTAAGTGCTATCTTATCTAAGGATCTCTGGTAGCTTAGTGGCTATGAATCGGGCTGTGAACCACAAAGTCAGCAGTTCAAAACTATCAGTTATTCTGCAGAAGAAAGATAAGGTGTTCTGTTCCCATAAAGATATACAGCCTCAGAAACCCTTTACAGGGTCACTATGAGTTGGAACCAACTCCACGGCATACAGCCACCACCAAGTACTATCAAGTAGGTTCATAGTGACTCTGTGTAGGGATTCCAAGGAGCAACTGGTGGGTTTGAACTGCCAAACTTGTGGGTAAGTCCAGTGCTTATCCTACAGTGCCACATCAGGGCTCACTTTCTACTCCCATACTTTCTATATCCAAACAACTATATTTAACTTCGTATACATATCTACCATGCATCTGATAGTTTGTCATATGGTGGTGTCTTACATGTGGCTGTAACAGTGAAAGCGAGGTCACCAGCATTTCAAATACTGGGGAGAAAGGTCAGCAGACTTCTGAAAATGTCCCATTGAAAACCCTATGGATCACTAAGTATAGCCTGTCTTGTTTACTTTGAACATTACATAAAGAGGAATCAATATCTGGAGGAAGATGTGTTTGAGGAAGAGATGGATTGGCAGAAAAGTCACAATGATAGACCGATATATCAATGGTGTTAGAATGATGCAGGAAAAGGACATCATCTGTTTTACATAAGGTTGCCAGGAGACTATATTGATTCAATGACAGTTATTGATGTATTTATATATCTTCCTCATTAACAGTAAACATTATTGTTGGTGGTGGTGGTGGTGCCCTCAAATTGGTCCCGATTCATAGAGACCCTGTATAGGGTTTCTAAGGCTGTGCATCTTTGTGGGAGCAGAAGGTCATACCTTTCACCCACAGGCTGGACTGAAGACATTAACAAAAAACAAGGCTACAGGATTTGATGGAATACCAGTTGAATGGTTTCAACAAACTTATGCAACTCTGGAAGCACTCATTTGTCTATGCCAAGAAATTTGGAAGACAGATGAGGAAATTATTGAACAATATCATTAGTATCAAACGCAAGAAAAATTTTTCTGAAGATAATTCAAAAACAGTTGCTCTCACACACTGACAAGAAGCTGCTACAAATTGAAGCTGGAGTTACAAGTGGACATAGAATGAGGGATCTTATTGCTATTATTATTAGGTGCAGCAACTCGTCTGACAGCAGAGAGTATGAGAACAATGCTATTGCTCTTGATTGACTATAAAAAAGGCATTTAATTGTGTGGATTATAGCAAACTATGGATAACATTGTGAATAATGGGAATTCTAGAACAAGTAATTGTGCTCACAAAGAACATGTACATAGAACAAGAAGCAGTTGTTCTTTCAGAACAAGCTTGTACTCTATGGTCGAAAATCAGGAAAGGTGCATACCAGAGTTGTATTCTTTCATCATATATTTTCTATCTGTGTGTTGGGCACATAACCTGAAATCCTGGACTTATAAAGCAAGTGGTATCAGCATGGGAGGGAGGCTAATTAGCAATCTGCAATATGCAGTTGATTCAACCTTACTTACTGACAGTAAAGAGGACTTGAAGCACTTGATGGCGAAGATCACTTCAATATGCTGATGAACCCAATGAAAAGAAAAAAAAAATCTTCAAAACTGGACCAATAACCAGCATCATGATAAACTGAGAAAAGATGGAAGCTGCCAAGTATTCAATTTTACTTGGATCTACAATCAATGCTCATGCAAGCAGCCTTCAAAAAATTTAAAAATGTATTTGCATTGGGAAAATCTGCTGCCAAAGACCTCTTCAAAGTGTGAAAGAGTAAAGTTGTCTTTTTGAGGACTAAATTGCACCTGACCTAAGCCAGGGTATTTTCAATCCCTCATATGTATGTGAAAGTTGGACAGTGGATAAGGAAGACGAGAAGAATTATAGCATTTGAATTTTGTGTTGGTGAAGAATATTCAAATTACCATGGACTGTCAGATGAACAAATGGACTTATCATGGAAGAAGTACAGACAGAATGCTCCTTAGAAGCAAGGATGATGAGGCTTTGTCACCAGTCCCAGGGGAATGACATCATGCTTGCTAAAGTAGAAGGTCAGCATAAAAGAGGAAGGCCCCCAAGTAGATGCACTGACATAGTGACTGCAAGAATGGGTTTAAACATAACGACCATTGTGTAATTGTGAGTATAATTCAAAATTGGGCCGCATGTCATTCTGCTGTGTACAGGGGTCACACTACTGGCTGGAATTTTCTGGTGTTGGAGGAGAATATTGAAAATGCCATAGGCTGCCAAAAGAATCAACAGATGAACATCAACTAATTCTTTTAGGGACAGTGACTAATTCCTTATCCATTGTTTAATACTTTGCCCACATTATACTTCAATATTGTAAGTTGCGGCTTGAATTTTTTCTTCAGTACTTTCAGCTTGAGAAATTCTGAGCACATTCTTTCCTCTTGATTTCTAGCTCTAGGTTTTTGAACATTTCATTTAATAATTGACTTTATCCTAGTGAAGCACACTTTGACATTTTCTGTTCAGCTCTTTTAATTCCTCATTTATTCCAATTGCTTTATCTTCTCAGAACTCAAGAGCAAGTTCCAGAGTTTCTTCTAAGAGACATCCATTTTTTTTTTTTTTTTTTTTTTTTGGTCTCTCCTTTCTTTTCAATGATCCTTTGCTTTCTTCATGCATAATGTTCTTCATGCCATCCCACAACTCTTCTGGTCTTCAGTCATTAATATCTAATGTATCAAATCTGTTCTTGAGAGGGTATCTAAATTTAGTTGGGGTATACTTAATGGCCTGGTGTGGCTCTGTTGAATGAGCACTGGACCACAAAGTCAGTTTGAATCAAACTCACCAGTCATTGTTCAGAAACCCTACATAGGGTATATGCGTTGGAACTGAGAAGATGACACTTTACAAGAACAATATACTCAAGGTCATATTTTGACTATCATGGATTTTTTTCAATTTTCTTCTATTTCATCCTGAACTTGTACATGAGCAAATTGGTGGTCTGTTCCACAGTCAGCGCCTGGGTTTGTTTGGCTGAGATATTGAGCATCTCCATTTGTCTTCCCATTGATTTCAGTGCACTACATCTGACTAGGTCCACATGTAGAGTCATCATTTATGTTAAAAAAAATTATTTGCAGTGAAGTCATTGGTCTTACAAAATTCTACTATGTGATCTCCAGCATTATTTTCATCACAAAGACTATATTTTCCAAATACTTATCATTCCTTTTTGTTTTCAACTTTTGCATTCCAATCACCAGTAATGATAACTACATCTTGATTGCATGTTTGATCAATTTCATACTGAAGAAGCTGGTAGAAGTCTTCAATTTCTGTTCATCACTGCCATTGGAGGTTATGCATAATTTAAATAATAATTGTATTAACTGTTCTTTCCTTGTAGACATATAGATATTATCCTATCACAGATAGCATTGCACTTCAAGAGAGATCTTGAAATGCTCTTTTTGGTGATGAATACAATGTTATTCCTCTTCAATTTGTTAGCTTTAGCATTGTAATCCATATGATTGTCTGAATTAGAATGGCCAATGTTTGTCTATTTTGGCTCCTTAATCCCTAGGATATTTATCCTTATGCATTCCATTGTATTTTTGATGACTTCTAATTTTTCTAGACTCACACTTCATACATTACACATTTTTATGATTAATGAATGTTTGTTGGTATTTCTTTTCACATAACTCATGCCCCATAAGAAAATGAAGATCTTAAAAGCTTTGTTTCATTTATGTCACTAAGGTCAACTTTATTTTGAGGAAGCAGACCTTCTTTGGGCAAATTCTGAGTGCCTTCCAGTTCAGGAACTCATTCCAGCTACTCCTAATATTTTCAGGGGCTAATCTCTTAGAAGTTGACCCTGTATTTCTTTTATCTTGCCTATTTTTAATCTGGAAGCTCCCCTGAAACTTGTCCTCCAGGGTGACCCTCCTAGTATTTGAAGCACATTGTCTTCCAGTATGGTAGCAACACACAAGCTCCAACAATATGAAAAATTGACAGATGTATGGGGTTATTGTTGATGCCATCAAGTTAATTATGACTCATATATAATTCAGAGCCCATGATATTTTAGGAGTTGTACAACATGGGTAAATTCACAAATGAATGAGAAAACAGTTTGCATTATAAAAGGACCAGGGAAAGAACAATGGTCTCTCAGAACCAAATTATCAGGATAGGTTTCTTGGCAAGGTGGTATTTCACTCATTCACGCCACATATAGGATTAATTTGGCATCGGACCTCAAAAGGCAAATACAAACAAGAGTTTGGGTGATTGTGATAAGGGTCACTGCATCAGATGGGGAGCCTAGTTTTAGATTTTGGAACTTGGGATGTGTAATTCAAAGTAATATCTAAGAGACAAAATTGGTTAACCAAAAGAAGCAGGAGGGAACATGAATATATTCCCCAGTGATTGTATAGCAAAGAGAACTGAGAACAGCACTAAGAGTGAAGGTTGGAGGGATATGACTAGAACATAGAAGGGAAGGAAAGAATAAGCATGGAGAAAAAAAGAAGGACAAGAACATCTATTGAACACCTCCCACATGATGCTAGGATCCAGGCTTATGAAGTATGCATTATCATGCCTGTTCATAAAAGATGAAGAAAGTGAGGATTATAATTTAAGGCCACAAAGTCACTAATACTAAATATCATAGTTGCTAAGAGTTGTGAGTTCCTGCTTTATCTCTGCCATTTAACTTATACTCTTTGCAGGGCATATAATCTTTCTGACAGTAGACTACATAATGTATATTGCTTAAGTAAATCTTACTCAGCCAATGAATGGCTACAATTGCAAATTGGAATAATATAGTACCTCACTTATAAATTTCCCAGTTTTCACTCCCTTGCACACTTACATTTACTATTCCCTTTACTGAGTTGTTGCTACTGTTGTTGTTATGTGCCATCTAGTTGGTACTGATTCATAGCTACCCTGTGCACAACAGAACAAAACACTGCCCAATCCTGGGCCAACCTCACAATTGTTGCCACACTTGAGCCCATTGATGCTGCCACTTTGCCAATCCATTTCACTTGGGGTCTTCTTCTTTTTCTCTGACCCTCCGCCTTACCAAACATGAGATCCTTCTCCAACAACTGGTCCCTTCTGACAATATATGTCTGAAATATGAGAGACAAAGTTTGGTCATCCTGGCCTCCAAGGAGCCCTCTGGCTGCACTTCTTCCAACACAGATCTGTTTATTCTGTTGGCAGCCCATGGTACTTTCAATGTTCTCCTCCAACACCATAACACAAATACATCAATCCCTCTACTGAGAGAACTCTTAGCCTGTTGCCTTTCCTAGCTACTTATACACTGTGATAAGGGTCTTTGCAAAGGTAGGGTATCACAGTGGGGACTTAGTTTAGATTTGGGTACTTGGGAAAAAAAACAGTCAAGAAGAAGAATAATCCAAATTAATATCTAAGAGAGGAGCTGGGTTAATCAATAGATGTGGAAAGACAGCATGGGTAACTTCCCATTCCTAGCATACAGTCAGCACACTCTTTTAGTAGTAAAATTTGAACTAAGTAGAAATAACTCTTTGAAAGCTATTTACCACATTCCTGGTAGTCATGATAGAAAGAGTTAAATCATATCATTATCTGCAATCAGCAATGCATACTTTCATGTTTGAATCAGAATTGGGCATATCTTTTAAAAAATAACCCAATATATATATTCTAATTTGTTATGTGACATTACCTGTTTATCTCATCTTATTTCTGAGATATATTTTCAAGTAGGAAAGTACAGCTGATTGCAAAGTTGTGTTTATAACTTGGTAACAGAGGAAGGAAAGTCAGGAAAGCATAGTTGAATCAGATAGTTGGGGGTTTCATTGTGCACTCTGAGCCATGTTTAATAAACTTTCCTGATACTCAGTGAAAGGATGTGGTCTCCATCAAAACCTCTTTTCCGTAACCAAATCAACAAGTAGAGAAAAATACACCTACACACTCACAGGTGCAGCTGAACTGCAGCACATTTGTAGAGAGGCACAGGGTGTCTGCTTTTCTCCTCCCACCCAACTTGAGGCATTCACTGTGACCAACAACTCAAATCTCCCTTCACACAGATGAGTCACAGGTGTTTGATAGACCTGAGCCTCGTTCAGCTGGAAGTTCAGGTGTTACAGATAATGCCTTTCTATTTCTCCTCCCAACTTAGAATTTCAGTTCTCTTTCCAATTCAGAAATTCTCTACCCACTGCTCATCCACCACAAAGAATGGGCTAAAGCACAATGTATACTTGAGTAGTATCTGACTTCATTTGCCAGATGTACTCCCTCCCTTGCTTAACATGCAGAGCATTCATTAGAAGGATGCAGCAACATTAAGGGGAGGCAGCGTTAGGAATAAAAAAAATATCATTTATCTGCTCTATTGTTATTGTTAAATGCTGTCGAGTTGGTTTCAACTCATAGCAACTCTGTATAGCGTTTCCAAGAAGCGGCTGGTGAATTTGAACCACTGACCATGTGGTTCAAGCCAAACTTGTGTTATGCAAAATGCCACACCAAGAACTAAAACAACCAGAATCCTAGTTCCAAAGACCATCGATGGGTAAGGTCCCAATTTCATTGGACATTGCAGTATTTTTCTCATATATGTAAAGAGAAAACATGTATCCTACTGTCTATGTAGTATGAACAATTAATGTGTATGACTGCTAACTGAAAGGTTGTAGGTTTGAGTCTACCCAGAGTCAGCTTGGAAGAACAACCTTATAATATACTTCCAAAAACTCATCCATTGAAAATCTGAGGAGCACAGTTATACTCTGACATGTATCACTATGAGTCAGAATCCACTAAAAGATAAGAAATCAAAGATAAATGGGAAAGACACTGCATGTCTCGTGTTGTTTTTATGGAAAGTGTAACTTCTTTCTCTTTAGCAAACGCCATCTCTAACAGATTTTCTTATTTGTCTCTGAATTCTCTATAAATATTACAATGAAAAGATATGAATAGTGTGCTGATTACATTCAAGAGACCATGATATGTTGTATTATCATATATTCGGTTAACATTTTCAAAACTCGGTATTATTGACAAAATGTGTATTTAAAAAAAATTATTTTAAGGTAAATGAAATTGAGACAACATTACAATACTTCTGTCTGCTTCCATAATGAATTTACAGTCTCAGAAGCCCTAAAGAACAGTTCTACTCTGTTCTCAATTGCAATGGGTTTGGTTTTTATTTTAGCATACAGTTTAAAACTGATCTAGGCAGGAAACCCTGGGGGGCTGTAGGATAAACATTATCTTATTCCAAAGCTAGGCACAAGTAGTCACTTCAAAGCCACCAGCCACTCTGTAGGAAAAAGAGGAGTCTTTCTGCTTCTGTAAAGATTTACAGCCTCAGAAACATTATGAGTAGGAATCAATTTAATGGTAGTGGATTTGGTGGCTTTTTGTTATTTGTTTTTCAGGCAGGGAGCACATCTATATTGTTTTGTCTACTACTACATCATCAGCTCCTAGCTCCATGCTGCACACATAATAAATACCTAATAGATATCTGTTGTTTAAAATCATGGTTAAAAAAATAGAAAGCTTGTTGTAGTAACAGTGATAGAGAAAGATGAAGATATGCTAACATTTATCTAATCGGAAAATCAGCTTGCTCTAGTGAATAGACACACTGCTAGGTTCTTTGATTTGTATTATCTCTTGTAAGCCTCATGGTCACTTTGGAACTAGGTCTTGCTTCATTCATTTAACAAATGAAAAAACAGAGCCTGAGAGAGTTTGATTCTCCCAAAGACTCACTACGAGAACCAGACTTTTTCAAGTAGGTCATAATTCCCTTCAAATAATTAGAACTATAAACTTTTTAACATCTGAGGTAGGTTCCTGGTTGCGGCGGTGATGGTGGTGGTGGTTGTGTACCATGGAATCTGATCTGACTCCTAGCCACCCTGTATAGGGTTTCCTTGGCCCCTGCTACTAGGTTATTCACTTCATATTTTTCCAAAATTGCTGATAGAATCCCAATGAGTTGTGGTCAGACACTTTGCCAACTCCTTATAAAAGTGACAATGATGTGCTATGTGCTTTGCATGTATTATCACAATTTTTTTCAAAGCCACTCTTTAAGGCAAGTAGTATCACAGTCTGATGATTTGAAGCTAAATGATAAGGAGGATAGGTCATTTTTCCAGTGTCACCCAGCTTTGCCCCTGAAGCCTGCACTGGAAGCACTACCTCATTCCACAGGAGCTAGTATATAGCACATTCAGAAAGATCACCAAATAGGCAGGACTTTTTATGCTTCCCATGACCCCTGATAAAATCCAAACCAAACCTACTGATGTTGAGTTGATTCTGACACATACTGAGTCCATAGAACAGTGTACAACTGCTACTTAGGATCCTGAGGATGTAAATCTTTATAGGAGTTATCAGTGTTGTTAAGTGCCATCAGGTTGGTTCCAACTCATAATGACCGGGTATAGGAATTCCAAGGCTGTAGATCTTGGTGGAAATGGACAGTCTCATTTTTCTGCTGCAAAGTGTCTGCTGGGTTTTAGGCATCAAACACATAGTTAGCAACCCAATGTCTAACCCACCATGCCACCAGGACATAGAAACATTTTTAAACAAAAATATCACATCGTGAAACTGTTTTCTCAACATGTAGTTTGAACTGCCACTTTCGTAGTTTGCCACTGAATACTTAACCTACTATGCCATAGGGATTTCTTTATGACACCTGAGGGTGGTGGTGTGCCAGTGAGGTGATTCTGACTCATAACAATCCTTTATAGGGTTTCCAAGCTTGGAAATATTTATGGAAGTAGAAAGCCCCCTCTTTGTCCTACAGAGCAACTGGTGGACTTGAACTTCTGATCTTGTGATTAGCAGTCCAACAAGTAACACACTACACTATGACCCTGATGTTGTTGTTGTTGCTGTTGTTGTAAAGTGCTGTTGAGTCAATTCTGACCCAAAGCAGCCCTGTATGGGTTTCCAAGGAATGGTTGGTGAGCTTGAACTACCGACCTTTTGGTCAAACCTACTTTGCAGTCCAGCACATTAACCCACAGTGCCACACCAGAACTCCATGACCCTGATAGGGATTACAAAATTGGATTTTTATATATAGAGATCTGATTGACCATTAATAACACTCAATGTGTATCAGTTGTAGTTCTTAGTGATTGTCCCCAATTTTTCAAGCTCATAACTATTTTTGTTTTATTTTGTTAATTTAAACCTATTAATTATGTATAAAATCATAAATCTCGAATATTATTATCTTTTATTGTTCTTGTTGTTAGGTGTCTTCAAGTAAATTCCAAGTCATAGCAACATTGTACACAACAGAACAAAACATGGTCCTGTACTATCCTCACAATCGTTTTTAAGCTTGAGTCCACTGCTGCTGTCATTGTACCAATCCATCTCATTGGGGGTCTTTCTCTTTTTTGCTGGCCATCCAATTTACACAGCAAGATGTCCTTCTCCAGAGATGGTCACCTTTTAACAGTCATTAAAACATAATCAACATGTTCTATGGGCAAAACATTGAATGATGCGGAAAGCATCAAAAGAAGATGGAAGGAATACACAGAGTCACTGTACCAAAAATAAATGGTAGATGCTCAACCAGTTCAAAAGGTAGAATATGACCAAGAGCCAATGAAACTGAAAGAAGAAGTCCAAGGTACATTGAAGGCCTTGTCAAAGAGCCAGGCTCCATAAACTGATAGACTACAAACTGAAGTCTTTCAACAAACTGAGGCAGTGCTGGGGGCACTCACTCATCTATGCCAAGAAATTTGGAAGACAGATACCTGTCCAATGGATTGGAAGAAA
This sequence comes from Chrysochloris asiatica, assembly GCF_000296735.1. Lineage (NCBI taxonomy): Eukaryota > Metazoa > Chordata > Mammalia > Afrosoricida > Chrysochloridae > Chrysochloris > Chrysochloris asiatica. Next base: position 14,384,694 of record NW_006408576.1, read on the forward strand.
TCCATATTTGAAAATCCAAAGAGAGGTGACCCAAAAGATTGTGGAAATCATTGGACAATATCATTAATATCTACGCAAGTAAAATTTTGCCTAAGATAATTAAAAAACTGATGCAGAAGGCCGATTCATACAGGGATGTAGAACAAGGAATATCACTGCTGATGTCAGAAGGCTCTTGACTGAAAGCAGAGAGTATCAGAAAGATGTTTCCTTGTGCTTTATTAACTATAGTGTGGATCATGGGCCAATATTGTGAAGTGTGAAGATTCTGGAACACTTAATTGTGCTCGTAAGGAAACTGTAAATAGACTAAGAGACAGCCGTTCAAACAGAACGAAGGGACACTGACAGGTTTGAAATCAGGAGAGGTGTGTGCCATGGTTGTTTTCGTTCACCATTATTTATTCAATCTTTTTCTGAGCAAATAATCTGAGAATTTGGTTTATATGAAGAACATGGCATCAGGATTTGAGGAAGAATCATTAACAACTTGAAATATGCAGATGATACAGCCTTGCTTGCTGAAAGTGAAGAGGACTTTAAAAATACTTTATTGATGAAGATCAAAGACCACAGCACCTCAATGTAAAGAAAACAAAAATCCTCACCCCCTGGATCCATAAATAACATCAAGGTAAATGGAGATAAGATTGAAGTTGTCAAAGACTTCATTTTGCTCACGTCAGCCATCAATGCTCAATGTAGCATCATCAAGAAATCAAATGATGTATGGCATTGGGCAAATCTGCTGCACAAGACCTCTTTAAAGTGTCAATAAGCAAAGTTGTCAGTCCATGGACTCTAAGGTTAGGTACACCTAACTCAAGCCATGGTGTTTTCAATAGGCTTATATGCTTGTGAAATTATACAATGACTAAAGGAGACCATAAAAGACTTCATGCATTTGAGTTATGTTGGAGGAGAATATTAAAATTACCATAAACTGCCGGAAGAATTAACAAAGTTGTGTTGGAAGAAGTACAACCAGAATGTTCCTTAGAAGCCAGAATGGCCAGACTTCATTTCACATGTTTCAGACATATTATCAGGAGGGACCGGTCCTTGAAGAAGGTCATCATGCTTGGTAAAGCAAAGGATCAGTGAAACAGAGGAAGACTCCAATGACATAGTTTGGCACAGTGGCAACAGAAATTTGCTCAAGCATAGCAATGATTGTAAGATTGTTGCAGGACCGTACAGTGTTTCATTCTGTTGTATATATTGTTGCTATGTGTCAGACCAACTCAACAGCACTTAACAATAAAAAACATCTCATGTAAACATTAATTTGCTCAACATCTTGTTGATGTTGGATGCATAAACAGAGTACACTGTACTAAGTACCCTCTGAAGATTCATACAATGATAGTGTCCTCAACTGAAAGAATCCTAATTGTCTGGTCTGCAGAAAACATAACATGTCATCTGGTCCTACTAGTTGAATAGGTGCTAAGCTGGCAGACAACTAGGACAGGCATTTCAGGCTAAGGTACAGTGTCGAAGAGCTTCAGTGTGCGCCATGCCAGTGATGAGTCCCAGGATACTGCAGCTGGTAATAGATATTATTGTCAGGACTTGAAGCTCAAAAATGAGATTTGAGCTAGCTTATTAAGGATTTTGAGTGCCATGTTAAGAAATATTGCTTTGGATCCTGAAAAACATTTATCCTGTTTCTACAGACTGAATAATATACCCTCTGGAGGCAAGGGGCAATAGCCACGACATTTTAGCAGGAAAGGCAACAAACAAATCAATGTTTTATAATCATGTTGCCTCTGGCAGTAAAGAGCCTGAACTTGAAGAGAATCTTTAATAACCTCATATTTCATTTCTCAAATATAGAATTCTTTGTTATCTAGTTTTGTAAAATATTGTGAATATTTTGTGAGACTATATCTTGGCTGCTGTTGTTATGTGCTGTGGAGTCGGTTCCAACTCATAGTGACCCTGTACAGGGTTTCCAAGGCTGTGAATCTTTACGGGAGCAGAAAGCCTTATCTTTATCCCACGGAACAGCTGGTAGTTTAGAACTGATGACCCTGAGCTCCTTAGATCTTGGCTACTAATCCAAAATTAAGTGTTTTGAATTCCATCAGCCACTCTGTGGATAAAAAGAGGTGTGTCAGTCATCTCCAGAAAAGATTGTTGTTGTTATTGTTGAGTGCCGTCTAGTCAGTTATGACTCATAGCAACCCTGTGTAGGATTTCCAGGGAGCGGCTGATAAGTTTGAACCGCCGACCTTGTGGTTCAAACCGATCTTGCAGTCCAGTGCTTATTCTAGATTGCTACACCAGGAAAGGTTACAGGTGAAGAAATCCTAAGGGACACATACTCTGTAATACAGGGTTTCTGTGATACCAAATGACTCAGCAACACTCAGCAACATGTAATGACAGCTTTATCGAATTTTAGTCCCATGTGATATTTGCTACGTGTTTTCTTGTGTGAAGTTATAAACATTATACAGCTGGTAAGTTCCTTCCTTCTTATCCACCTCATACAGATAATCACCATCATATATTTGGTGTTTACACTCCTAGGCAAGTGTTTAATAAGTTCATTATTTATTATGGGAAATTTTTTTTAATGTTTTCACACTTAAAACTTTTAATAATTGGTATCAACTGCATATATCGTTTCTTCCATGCTTTTATTTATTTATGGCTAAGGAACATACTTCAGAGATTTTTGTTATTGATTTATGTAGCTCTACTTTGTGAATTTCAACTGTTGACTAGTATTGATCACAGGATTTTTTTTCAGTGGTTCCAAGATATTGATTTGGTGTGGGGATATGACAAATAATATTGCAACTGTATGGGAATTGGTTAGAAAAATCACTGAATCAGGGAACAAAAACTATTTGCAACACTTTGATCTTAGGTATCTTCTGTCTCATCCTTTGATCTATTTCTTTAATGTTCTTCTATAAAGCTGTACCAAGTTGTTTTCTGGAATGTGGTCAAAGGTCAGAAAAACACTCTTGTTGAGTACTTTCTTTAAGGATTTATAATGTGTCTATTAGATACAGCTGTAAATTAAAGTTTAGGTTAAATCTATGGGACATTTATTCCTTTGTTGATTGTACATGACTTAGTTTCTGTGATTCTAACCCACTGCATTTCAGTTATTTCTATCTAAATTATTTTTAGGGCTATTATTCATTTATGAATTTATAGCTAATTGGAGTGGAAAATATTTATTGTGTCGATTGAATCCACTATTTTCAGCTTTCTAATTGTCTCTGCTCTGGTTTACTTAAGGACATTTCAGATAATTCTATAAAATGTTTATTATTCTATTATAAACATTTTATATATGGGGATAACTTTATTCAATGAGACAGAACGTCTGAGAAATAGAGACAGAAGAAATATTCTGAAGGAATTGCTGTATGTTAGAATAAGAAAGACCTTTCCTCTGTCTAATGGCTTGAAAGTAGGAGTAATTGGATAGGAGATAAAGTGTTTGTGCAATGGCACACAGAACAATAAGTAACAGTCCCAGTTTATTAGAATCTAAATACTGTATTTAGACTTCCTTTTGCATGGATCAACTATTAGGACTCATGGAAGCATTACTCAAGAAGCTAAACGACATATTGCATTAAGCAAATATCTGCTGTACAAGACCTCTTTAAAGCATTCAGGAGCAAAGATATCAGTTTGAGGACTAAGGTGCACCTGACCCAAGCCACGGCTTTTTCAATAACCTCATAGGCATGTGAAAGTTGGACAGTGAATAAGGAAGACCATAGAAAAATTGATGCATTTGAATTATGATATTGAAGGAGAATATTAGAAGTGCCATGGACTGCAAAAAGAACAAACCAATCTGTGTTGGAAGAAGTACAACTAGAATATTCCTTGGAAGCCAGGATGTCCACACTTAATCTCCATACTTTGGACATTTTGTCTGGAGAAACCAGACCCTGGTGAAGGATTCCATGCTTGGTAAAGTGGAGGGTCGGAGAAAAAGAATAAGACCTCCAACTAGATGAACTGGCACAGTGGCAGCAGCAATGGGCTCAAACATAATGAATGTGAGATTGGGCCAGGACTGGCCAGTGTTTTGTTCTGTTGTGCATAGGGGAGCTATGAGTCATTAACTTATTCGATGGCATTTAACAACAATAACAACAAAAATACTGTATTATGTTTTGATTCAGTAAGAAATAGTTTAATTAAATATTTTTTTAAAAAATTTATTCTATATCATCCTGTGTTCTGAGGTCTAAAATCCATACCAGTAAACTTCACAGTAAGGAGGACATATGAAGACTAATTGTATACTTTTCAATATGCTTATCCAAAACCCCATTTTACTCAAAGTCCACAAGCATATTTTGTTTAACAAAGCATTTCTTTCATAAAATTATTACTTAAAACATTCACTAATGAATTGGGATAGCTTGCTCATTTATTCTCATAGTTAAAATATATTTCAAACATGAAAGACAGTAGCCTGGCACCCTTCTTTGCACATTTCCCTTCACAACGTAGCCAGCCACCTCCAACTTTAAGCCTTAGGTCCCAGGGAGAAGTAGTGTTTGAATTTAGTTGCCTCTGGAAGGAATATGATGGTTAGCAAACCAGATGTCTTGACACATATAAGACTTCCGGGGTAGATATCCATTCCCAGATTCTCAATTAGGGAAGTTTTCAATTAGCATAACAGCAGGGGTGGGGTGCAAAGGGTCTAGTACACAATTAAAACATTTTGGCTAGTGCTTATTTTGCTGAGCTATCAGTTTATGGCCTTTGGAAATTCGTATGAAATCCAGTTACTTTCTAAAGTGCGAAATTATGTATAAACGAATGATCACTAGAATAGTTTGATAAACTTGTGCTGAATTTATCACTCACAAAAAATTGCCCTATATCTAAAAATCATAGATTATACGATAGTGTTTAAATCAAAATTTATGAAAAGCATAATCTTCCTTGGATGTAAAAAGATTTGTGAAGTGAACTGAAGGTGAAAAAGTCTGATAACAATAAGAAAAGATACTTATAACAGTTTCAGCAATTCTAATATATCTTGAGTCCCAGAAGGTTTTGGAGTTTGCAGCTGCAGATGACAATTCTTTTCCTTCTTTTCTTTTCATACTGAATTTTAACAATGAAGCAAGTGATTGCAGCGTGGCAAGAGACAAAAGCTGTTTTCAGAAGGATTGCCTGCTTGCAAAGGCTTGGGAAATCCATGCTTCCAAGTCAGAAACAATAGGTCTTTTAACCTAACACATTGCCCCAAAGTGGGTGGTAAACATAATTCCTAAAATTGTCCTAGTTCCACGTATTAGGAAACCTACAATAAGAAAAGCATAGCAGTTTTCTGTGCTGCAATTAAACCGAAGATCTTTATACAAGACTTTTTCCCCAAAGCTGGAGAGTAGCTTCCTCCAACTAAGAATTGGAGAATCATACGATTTTCACTTCCAAATGTATACCTTAGACAATATTTTCACAACATAAACAAATGTATTAATAGTTTGGAATACTTTTCTCTCTAGGGTAAATGTTAGGGGTCTATATGAACTAGAGTGAATATAGAAATTATACTTATTATTTTTCTACTTACCCATACTTCTTAGTTCAGATAAAGAAAACTATATTTATTTCACTCTAAAACCTTATGTACTCTAAGGACATGAGTAGATATATGCACACCCATGTTAATTATAACACTATTCTCAATAGCAAAAAGATGGAGACAGTCTAAATACCCATCAGTGAAAGATTGGATAAACAAACTTTGGTACATATACACAATAGAATATTACACAAGATTGAGAGAATCCTAGTGTGGCACTGTAGGATGAGCACTGGACCACAGTTTGGACTGCAAAGTCAAACTGACCAGCTACTCCTTAGTAACCTATATAGGGTTGCTATGACTCAGTTCAGACTCAGCAGCACTTAAAAAAAGCAACACAAGGGTGAAGAATAATGATAATAAGTGTGTGATTTATTGAAACATCTCCAAACATGGATGAACCTGGAGTACAATATGATAAGTGAAGTTAGTCAATCACAAGGACAAATATGTTATCAGACCACTATTACAAAAACCGAAGAAAAGGTGTTCATGCCAAAAGAAACATTATTTGATGGTTACCAGGGTTGACAGGAAAGGGAGTGTGATTCACTGACTAGAGGGTGTCATTGTTATTAGGTGCCATCAAATCGGTATCAACTCATAGCAACCCTATGCACAACAGAACAAAACACTGCCTGGTCCTGGGCTAACCTCACAATTGTTGCCATGCTTGAGCCCATTCATGCTGCCACTTTTTCCATCCATCTCACTGGGGTCTTCCTCTTTTTCTCTTACCCTCCACCTTACCAAACATGATATCCTTCTCCAGCAACTGGTCCCTCCTGACAATATGTCTGAAGTATGATAGATGAAGTTTGGCCATCCTGGCCTCCAAGGAGCACTCCGGCTGCATTTCCTCTAACACAGATCTGTTTGTTCTTGTGTAGGCACATATTAATTCTGGTGACATGGAAAGCAATACAAAAGAGAGGTTGACAGAAGAATGTTGAAGACAGGTGAAGACACAGGGAGGAAAGCAATGGTTAAAAGGAGTAGATGTAAGCACAATCTTACAGCAGCAATATTCTACACATAGATACAAGGACTGATTCACAGGTTAAAAGGGTATGGAGAGGAATGGGACTATACCCACAAACATATAAGGGTTCAACCAAAGATACTTGTACATGAGGATTTACCTTTGCTTCAAACACACCAATGGATATAGTGGAGCATACAGGGTCCAAAATTATGAAAACTTCTTAGATATTGTCAAACACGTTGAGACAATGAGTTGCTGGGCCTACAGGCTCAGTCAGGAACTCCATGATCAATTGACATAATGTAGTTCACAAAGACAATGTTCTATATCCTACTTTGGTGGATAGCAACTGGGATCTTAAAATCTTATGAGCAGTCATCTAAGGTGCAACTAACTACTGGTCTCTCCATGTTCAGAAGAAATAAAAGTGATGAAAATTGAAGGTGTTTGTACTAATGGAACATGTGAATCCTATAAATATGCAACTACCAACTGTTTTTAAAGGAAATGCATTAGACGGTCCCAAATAGAGTACAAGAAAATGTGAAACAAAACTCAAAATTGGGTTAAATGGTCAGAAAGAGTCTGAAGGAATCAGAGAATATGGCCCTTGGCCACCCTTCATATCTGGAATGGAACTCATTCTTGTTGACCAATTTTCAGCCAAGTTGTACAGAGCCATATAGGGGAGACAACAACACTAGTAAGGTATGTTCACCATGGAATGGACAACCATTCAAGATCAAAAGGGTAACATTTCCATAGAGAAATTTCAAAGGGCTGGGAAGGAGAGTAAAAGGGAAATGAGAAGCCAGTGGGATTGCACTTGTTACATGGAGGGGATTTAAATCATTGAGAAGAAACAAAGTGTGTGATTTATTGAATATAAAACTGATGATCTTGTTTGTAAACCTTCACTCAATTCACAATAAAAAGTTTAAAAATAAATAAAAACCCTACCCTGGTGTCCTAGTGTGGTGCTGTGGGTTAATGTACCAGATTGCAAAGCTATTTGATCTACAAGGTCGGTGGTTCAAGCTCACCAACTGCCCCTTGGAAACCCTATACAGGGTTACTATGGGTCAGAACTGACTTGATGGCACTTAATAACAACAACAACATCCTAGTGTGGTGCTGAAGGATAATGTACTGGACCCCAAGGTTGGTTTAAACCAAAAGGACAGTGTTTCAAACTCACCAGCCACTTCTCTGAAACACTATACAGGCTTCACTATGAGTCAGAACTGAATAGACAGTACTTAACAACAGCAACAACAAAATATGGTCTAATGCTACTATAAACATATAGAAATCAGAATGATCCTTGGTACATTGTTGTTGTTATTGTTTATAAATGCTGTTGAGACAATTCTGAATCATAGAGACCCTGTATAGGATTTCCACAGAGTAGCTGGTGGGTTCGAACCACTGGCCCTGTGGTTAATAGTTGGGTACTTTTACTGCACCACCACAGAGTAGAATTGCATGGCCAGTCATTGATGCTTTCAACCAATTGGTTATTATTAAAGGTCACAGAATTACTATGAGAGCTTCTAGAGATAAATATAAAAAAATTATAGTAAGGATCAACCTTCAGGTTGGATCTCCAGAACAGACATATAAATATACTAAAGTATAATTACAATAATAACCTCATATGCATGTGAAAGCTGGACAGTGAATAAGGAAGACCATAGAAGAATTGATGCTTTTTAGTTATGGTGTTGGAGGAGAATATTGAAAGTGCCATGGGCTGCCAAAAGAACCAATAGATCCGTTTTGGAAGAAGCTAGAGTGTTCCTTAGAGGCCAAGATGGGCAAACTTCGTCTCTCATACTTTGGACATATTGTCAGGAGGGACCTGTCACTGAAGAAGGATATCATATTTGGTAAGGTGGAGGGTCAAAGAAAAAGAGGAACACCCCTAGTGAGATGGATTGTCAAAGTGGCAGCATCAATGGGCTCAAGCATGGCAACAGTAGTGAGGTCGGCCCAGGATTGGGCAGTGTTTTGTTCTGCTGTGGTACCGACTCGATGGCACCTAACAGCAACAACTAAGCTATATATTAGAAAACACTGACTGTGGAATGCCTAATGAAGGTTAAGAGACCAAGAGAAATACATTATCTTGAAATTTCTCAGTAAAGATGGATCTTGGGTATGTGGAAATTGAACAGGAACAATTTTTATCTAGTATTGGTTTACTAGATAAAAAAATTGGAAGACTATTCTAATCAAAGACCCCTGGTATGGTGCTATAGGATAAGCACTGGACTGGTAATGGAAAGGTCACAGTTCAAATCTACCAGCTACTCTCAGAAACCCTATGCAGGGACCCGATGAGTCATAATTAACTTGATGGCACATTATAACTGCATTCTAATTGGAAGGATAAGCATAAAAGCACAAAGTCAAGAAATTATTGTAACAACTTTTATTTATTTACTCATTACCTGCTATAAACCAGTGGCTAGATTTTGTTGTTGTTTTGCACTGTTGAGTTAGTTCTGACTCACTGTACAGTTTTCACGCTGTTGTAAATTTTTACAGGAGCAAAGTCTCATCTTTCTCCTGTGGAACAACTGGTAGATTCGAATTGCCAACCCTGAAATTAACATCCCAGTATGACTGAGGAAGAGCTGCCTACTCAAAGTAGAGTTGACAGTGATGGTTAGAATGGAGTAAGTAATAAATGACCTTCATTGATTGGTGGGACCCAGCTCAAAATTAGAAGTGGCTGAAACATCCATTAATAATCTGAACATGTAATGTACAAAGTATGAATCTAGGAATATTTGTTTTTGTAAGTGCTGTCCAGTTGGTTCCAACTCATAATAACCCAGTATAGGGTTTCTGAGGAGCAGTTGGTGGGTTTGAATTGTTTACCTTGCAGTCCAATGCATTATTCTGCAACACCATACCAAGACTCCATTTAATGTTATTAAAATGAAATGGAATACATAAAGATTGATATCCTAGGCATTAGTGAGATGAAATGGACTGGTATTGGTCATTTTGAATCTAAAATAATCATTTGGTTTACTATGCAGGGAATGACACATTGAAGAGGAATGGTGTTGCATTCATCATTAAAAAAAAATCAGGATTTATATTGAAGTATACTGCTGCCTCTGATAGGATTATATTTTTATGCATACAAGAAAGACCCTGGTGTGGCACTGTGGGTTAATGCACTGGACTGCAAAGTAGGGTTAAACTACAAAGTAATTGGTTCAAGCTCACCAGTCATTCCTCAGAAACCCTATACAGGTTGTTATGATTAAGAATCGAATAAACATCACTTGACAACAACAGTAACAAGGAAAACCACTCAATACCATTATTATTCAAGTTTATACACCAACCACTAAAGCAAGTGATGATGAAATTTAAGAATTCTGTCAACTTCTTCAGTTTGAACTTGATCAAGATGTATTCATAATTTCTGGTGATTGGAATGTAAAAGTTGGAAACAGAGAGGAAGGATCAGTACTTTGGTGATAGAAATGATGCTGGAAATTATGTGGTAGATTTTTGCAAAACCAATGAGTAATTCATTGCAAATACCTGTTTAAACAGTATAAAAGATGACTGTACACATGGATCTCACCAGATAAAATACACAGAAATCAAATCTGTGGAAAGACACAGTGGAAAAGCTCCATATCTTCAGTCAAACAAGATCAGGGGCAGGATGTAGAATAGACAATCAATTGCTCTTATACCAGTTCAGGCTAAAGCTGAAAAAGATGAAATGAAGTCCACAAGAGTTACAATATGATCTTGAATATATCCTACCTGAAGTTAGATATAATCTCAAGAACAGATTGATACATTAGACACTAATTACTGATCAGAAAAGTCAATGGATGACATCAAGAACATCATAAAGGAAGAAAGAAAAAGGTCATTGAGAAGACAAGAAAGACGGAAAAGACAGAAATGGATGTCAGAAGAAACTCTGAAACTTGCTCTTGCGTATAGAGAAGCTACAGCAATTGTAATTAACAACAACAGCAACAACAACAATAATTTTTGTTTACATGAATTAAATTTTAGATAGCTTATTAAGGAAGACTCTAAATACATTTTGCTCTGTCAGTCCCTGCATTTATGGATGGGAAATAAGAGTCAGGATTCTCTTTGGAGCAAATGAGATATTAATGCTTAGCTTTTACCATTTAAGTATTGAAACTAACTCACAAAAAAGTCAAAATAAGAATTATTCAAATGCTTTTTACTCTCCCTTTTCCTCTTGCCATTTTTACAAATGTATCAGGTAAGCAAAAATAAAGGCTTGGTTGTTGCTCTTGCTTTGTTATTGATATTGTTCTTAGTTACCATCAAGAAGGCTCTAACTCATATCACCAGAGTATGACAAAGAGCATCTTTGAAATGCTGAAAGAACTGAAGAAAACATTCAAGTCTCAAACTGAAATATCGAAGGACTGTATGGGAAAAATATTGAATGATATAGAAATCATCAAAAGAAGATGGAAGGAATACACAGAGTCACTGTACCAAAAAGGTATTGATGATATTCAACCATTTCAAGAGATAGCATCTTGTAAGGAGCCAATTATACTGAATAAAGATATATATACATATACATATACATATATCCAAGGTATATTTCATGCATTGGCAAAGAACAAAACTCTGGGAAATGATGGAATACAAATTGAAATCTTTCAACAAACATATGAAGCACTGGAGGCACTCACTCATTTATGCTAAGAAAATGAAATGGCAGTTACCTGGCAAATCGAGTTGGAAGAGATGCATATTTGTAACCATTCCAAAGGGAAGTGACCAAACAGAATATGGAAACCATTGGATAATATAATTAATATATGCAAGTAAATTTTTGCTAAAGATAATTTAAAAATGACTGCAACACTACATTGACAGGGAACAGCCAGAAGTGCAAGTCTGATTCAGACAAGGACATGGAAAGAGGAATGTTAGTGCAGACATCAGATGGATCTTGGCTGAAAACAGAGAATGCCAGAAATATATTTACCTGTGCCCTATTGACTATGCAAAGACTTTTGATTATGTGGATAATGACAAGCTATGCACAACATTGCAGAGAATGAATGAGTGTTCCAGAACACTTAGTTGTGCTCATTAGGAACCTGTATATAGACAAAGAGACAGTCATTCAACAAAGCTAAAGGACACTGAATATTTTAAAATTAGGAAAAGTGTACTTCATGATTATACTCTTTCACCATACTTTTCAATCTGCATGCCTACCAAATAATCTGAGAAGCTGATTTATGTGAAGAAGAACATAGTATCAGCATTGGAAGAAGGCTCCATAACAACCTACAATATGCAAATGATACAACATTGCTTGATGAAAATGAAGAGGATTTAAACTATTTATTGATGAAGATCAAAGACCACAGCCTTCAGTATAGGTTGCACCTCAAGGTAAATAAATTAAAAAAAAAAAAAATTCTCACCACTTGACCAATAAATTATGTCATGATAAATAAAGAAAATATTGAAGTTGTCAAAGACTAGTTTGCTTTGTTGTTGTTGTTAGGTGCTATCGATTCAGTACTAACCCATAGTGACATTTTGCTTAGATCCATGGAATCAGCAGTCAAGTAACAAAATGATATGTTGCATTAGCATATCTGCTACACAATACCTCTTTAAAGATTCAAGAACAAAGATGTCAGTTTGAGGTTTAAAGTGCTCCTGACCCAAGCCTTAATATTTTCAATAGCTTCATATACATTTGAAAGTTTCTCAGCGCATAAGGAAGACTGTAAAGGAATTGTTGCATTTGAGTTATGGTGTTGGGGAAGAATAGTAAAACTACCATGGACTGTTAGAAGAACAAAAATCTGTATTGGAAGAAGTACAACTATAATGTTTCTTAAAAGTCAAGATAACAACATTTTATCTCTCATACTCAGGCATATTATCAGGAGGGACCAGATCATGGAGAAAGACATTATGCTAGATAAAGTGGAGGGTCATCCAAAAACAGGAAGGCCCAAATTAGATGACTTGACACAGTGGCAGCAGCAGTAGACTCAAATTTAACGATTGTGAGGATGACACATGACCAGGAAGTGTTTGTTCTGTAGTGTATAAGGTTGCTATAGTTGGAATTGACTCAAAGACTCCTAACAACAACAGACTCCAACTCATAGCAACTGCAAGTACAATGTAATACATTTCCTGGTCCTGCCCCATTTCATGATCACTTGTGTGATTGAGTTACAGCCACTGCATATTTTGAATGCTTTCCAAACTAGGAGATTCAACTTTCAGCAGTATATTGGATAATATTTTATTTTAATCTACAGGATTTTCATTAAATAATTCTCTGAAGCAGATCACCAGATCTCTCTTCCTTATCTGTCTTAGTCTGGAAGTTCCATTGAAACCTTTCTACTATTGATGATTCTGCTGGTATTTGCAACGCCAGTAGGTTAGCTTTCAGCATCACAACACCATACAAGTCACCACAAGATGACAAACTGACATAAAGATCGTAGCAAAAGTCCTATGATGAATTAATTTGTATAACATATATTCATTAAACAACTCCCTCTACCACTCTATACTCTGTACCTTTATATCATTCCAACCACTAAAAAATGTCACAAGAAAACATTTTTGCTTCCTTGCCTGACAATTATCTAGCATCATCCAGCATAAGGACTTAATGAGGGAAATGCATTAACCAGAGTTGATTATAGTTAAAGGTCATTCTGAATGCTGGATACAGAAGTGATGGAAGAAAGGAATGAATATTAGGTTTCATCACAAGAAATGCATATGAAGCTATTGAAAATATTAAGGCTTGGACATTAAACTTGGACATGATCTAATCTGAAGGTATATATATATATATATATAT
>NW_006408576.1:14399898-14415719 GCF_000296735.1 Chrysochloris asiatica
CTTTTTGGTTTTCTGACTCCAGATCTTTGCACATTTTGTTGTAATATTTGGCTTTATCTTCTCGATCTGATCTTTGAAAATTTCTGTTCAGCTCTTGGACCTCCTCATTCCTTCCATTTGCTTTAGAATCTCTATACTGGAGAGCAAGTTTTAGTGTTTCTTCTGACATCCATTTTGATGTTTTCCTTCTTTCTTGTCTTAATGACTTTTTGCTTTCTTCGTGTATGATATTCTTCATGTTATCCCACAACTCTTCTGGTCTTCAGTCTTTAGTATTTAATATATCAAATCTGTTCTTCAAACGATCTCTAAATTCAGGTGGGATATATTCAAGGTCATATTTTGGCTGTCGTGGACTTGTTTTCATTTTCTTCAGCTTCAGTTTGAATTTGTATATGAGTAATTGATGGTCTGTTCTAAAATCTGCCCCTGATCTTGTTGTGTTTTTTTAATGTTTTATTTTGAAGTATGTGATAGTTTACGTGGGAGAACATTAGTTTTACATTCATCCTATCGTGTATCATTTCATTGCCATGGTTACAATCCTCTCCATGCATCATCACCCAACCAAAGTGTATACACTGCAAACCTGACCCCTGGTCATCAGCACACAGTCCCTCTCCCTCTCTGTGTGTAAAGTCCCCAGCTGCTCCATCTCTCCACATCATCATCTCTGCCTCCATCTCTGGTGTCACTGCTTCTCTAGTTAGTGTCCCGCTGTCTGCTCTTCTCCCTTGATGGTCCCAGGGATCTCTGCTCCTAGACTGAAAAGTTAATCACTCCCCTCCTTGCTACAAAGTGTCTACCTTTACATTTCCAACCCTCACAATCAGTCCTGATAACAATAATGCACTATTGTATCACAAGAGACCTATCCCCATCTCCTTTCATCAGCCCTGCCCAGACAGATTGGATACTACTCATTGGAGATTCTACCTTCCTCCACAGCCTCTGGATCTTGGTTCCCTCTTGAAAGCTTGTAAACAGTCACTTCTTGCCTTTGTAGCCCCCCATTATGGATAGCCAATGCCCAAGTTGCCCATCCCTGTCCTCTCCATGTGTGGACAGGGTGGGAATGATCCTTGCTGTAATGATTTGTTCTCTCTTTTGAGCTACTGCATCCATAGGTGTAGGTCAAGTTCATCAAATTGTATCAGATTACTCTTTTTTCCCTCTTCTTTCTTCTTCTAGCTGAGCTCTGATCATCCAGTAATTAAAGCCAGGTCAATTGGGTATTATCTGCAAGTGTGCGTGTTCTTGTACATATGCCCTCTCTTCTTATCAGCTGTACGCTTCACTTTCCACTCTAGTCCTCTGTGGCTATGTCACTGACTCTGGGCCCAAGAGTCCTCAGGTCTTGCCACACTGCTGCCCTGGCCTTGTTTTGACTGATGATTTTCCATCTTCTCTTTCCACAGATGTAGTCAATTTGATTTCTACATATTCCATCTGGTGAGGTCCATGTGTATAGTCGCCTCTTATGCTGTCTAAAGAAGGTATTTGAAATGAACAAATCATTGGTTTAGCAGAATTCTATCACGTGATCTCCAGCATCATTTCTATTACCAAGGTCACATTTTCCAATTACTGATCCTTCCCCTTTGCCCCCTACCTTTGTATTCCAATCACTGGTAATGGTAAACACATCTTGATTGCATGTTCGATCAATTTCAGATTGAAAGAGATTATAGAATTCTTCTATTTCATCTTCACTGGCTTTAGTGGTTGGTGTGTAATTTGAATAATAGTGGTTTTAACTGGTCTTCCCTGTTGGTACATGGATATTATTCTATCACAGACAGTGTTATACCACATAACTGATCTGGATATGTTCTTTTTGACAATGAATGCAACACCATTCCTCTTCAATTTGTTATTCCTGGCATAGTAAACCACATGGTTGTCAGATTCAAAATGGCCAATTCCAGTCCATTTATACTAAATTCCAGTCCACTATACTTAAGGTAGCATAGTGGTTATGAATCAGGCTGTGAACCGCAAGGTCAGCAGTTCGAAAGTACCAGCTGCTCTGCCGGAGAAAGATGAGGCTTTCTGCTCACGTAAAGATTTACAGCCTTGGAAACCCTGTTCAGGGTCGCTATGGGTTGGAACCGACTCGATGGCACTTAATAACAACAACAAAGGTTTTACTACTTTCATAAAACTTTTTGACAGGAATAGCCATAATACACAGTAATTCTGAGTTGTTTTCTGCACATATATGATTTGTTATCTCACTTGAAGCAGAACTAGAGCAGGTTTTATGTCTTCCTTTATGTTAGAATTACTTTTAAATAATAATTACATTAATTTGCAACATTACCACACTGTGAGAAAATATCCTTCCTGATGTAACAGCATGGGATCATGATAATAAGGGGAATAGTCCTCAAAGATTTTGTTTTGCCCACTCCGGGATAATGAAGTCACTTTTTTGAGCACTTATATTTAAAAAACACAATGTCGAGCACACTGACTGATAGATTGGACTGCATACTCTTTTATTTCATTATACCCTGTTTCATAAAGTGAACAGTCTGTGTGCTTGCTTTTATGCTACCATTTTTCCTGGAATTTAGGTCACAAACTTAAGCTAAAGTTCATTACCATATGTTACCTCTGTGTGACAATTTGTTATCATGAGCTTCTGCAGCATAGCCCTATGGTTGCCTCCAAACTAAATACTGTGATTACCTCTTTTGATTACCAGTCGTTCATTGTTGGTTGAGCACTTACTGGGCAGGACACACTGTTCTTGTTGTATCGATAGGTGATAGAAAGATGAGTAAAATTCAGCCACTGCCTTAAAGGAATTTAGAATTCAATGTGTGAAGATGAGACAAGCACAAGTACCATATGCAAGGTACGTGCAATGTGGAGCTGGAGTTCAGCAGAAGGAAGGGCCACTTCTACAGAAACAAGTGGAATCCGGTGACATATTGATCACAAATTCTAATCTTACTCATAAGACTATTTCAAGATATTCTTTAAGTTACCTTGCAAATACCTCAGATATACCACTTGCCAAAAAGTTTGCTTAAGATATTTCATCTTTAAAAAGTTTAATCTTCTACAATTGATTATAATAATACTAGGCAAGCCAAGTAAAGGATCAACCCAGCTTCTTTATTTTGTAAAGAAACACGAGATCAGAGAGTTTGAATGTAGTCTTTCATGCCTACATATTATTCTGGAAAGGAAAAAACATTTAAAGACTATTTCTCTTAAAATATTAACTATTTACTAAGCTTTTTAACATCTTCCCACCTCAAAATTACATTTAAAAATATTGTGCAAATACAGTGACTTAATATATGTGTAAGTGTAGTGTAAACTGTGAAAAACCAAATCAACTGCGTGAAGAGTCCATTATTCAACAGGATTGTAAGGCATAGAAACAATTATTTAAATCTAAATTAAAATATAAAAAACCCACTGTTGTCAGTCAATTCCAACTCATGCGAATCCTGAAGGATCAAGTAGAGCTGCCCTTAGGATTTCCAAGGCTGACATCTTTATAGAATCAGACTGCCAAATTGTTCCTTTGCAAAGGGGCTGCTGGTTTGAGCTGTCAATCTTTTGGTTAGTTTCCTAGCATTTAACTACTGTGTGACCAGGGATTGTTGTTGTCAAGTACCTTTGAGTTAGTTTCAACTTATAGTGACCCTGTATTGGGTTTCCCAGAAGCAGCTGGAGGGTTTGAACTGTTAACTTTGCAATTAACAATCCAGTGATTATTCTACCATGCCACTCCAGGACTCTCTTACCATAGATATTGTTGTTCAGCGTTGTTGAGTCATTTCCAATTCAAAGCTATCTTGCATAGGGTTTTTAAGGAGCAGCTGGTGGGTTTGAACTGCTGACCTTGTGATTCGCCGTCCAGTGCTGATCCTACAGAACCACACTGGAGTCCACGTCCAGGGGTGGTGGTTGTTAAGTGCCATCAAGTTGATTCCAACTCATAACGACCCAGTATAGGGTTTCCAAGGAGCAAATGGTGAGCTTGAACCACCAACCTTGTAGTTCAAACTGATCTTTCAATCCAGCATATTAACTCACACCAGGACTGCATGACCAGGGGTTGTTGTTGTTGTTGAGTGTCGTCAAGTCAGTTTCAACACAACGACCCTGTATAGGGTTTCCAAGGAGAGGCTGGTGACTTTGAACTGCCAACCTTGAGGCTCAAACTGACTTTGCAGTCCAGGCACTAACCCACAGTGCCACACCAGGACTCTAGGGATTTAAAAATAATGGGATGAGGAAATTTGTCTCCTTAATGCAGTTAAAATAACAAAAAGTTTGTTGATATTTTATTGTGACTTTTTTTGTGTGTGTGTGGCTAATATATTCCTTTTGCAAAATAGTTTTTAATATTACTATTTCAACCTTATCTGAGTTTACAAAATGGGAACATATGAAGCTTTATTTGAGGGTAGAAAATAGATGCATTAGAGAAGGACTTCAATTATGTAACTAACTGTAGCTTTTACCATTTGCAGCATATTTCCCCTAGAGTCAAAATATGTTACTGAGAAAGACGGGCTAGACAGATAGCAAAAAGACTTGGTGTGTTGTGAAGTGGAGTTCTTTATGACTCATAGTTACCCTGGATATGGTTTCCAAGGGTGTAAATCTTCACAGAAGCAGAATTCCTCATCTTTCTCCCATGGAACAGCTTATAGTTTCATAATGCTGGTCTTGAGGTTATCAGCCCAACTAGTAACCACTAAGCTAACTAGGCTTAGCCAAATTCAAGTTCAAGGTTAAGACATAGATAGCTCCTGGAAGAAAAGTGAGGGATTTTTCAAACTCTTATGAAAATGAGATTTACTAGATCCATTGAAACCTGGGGAAAAACCCTTATCTAAACTCTGGAAATAATCTAAACCTTGAAATGAAACTATCCCATGAAGTTGTTGTTAAGCTCAACACTGTGTAGCCCAATTCATTAAGAATGTTTACCTCAAGCATAGTATTCTTTTTTAAAAAAAAAAAAAAAAAAAAGTTTTTATTGTGATTTAAGTGAAAGTTTAGAGGGAAGATCATCAGTTTTACATTCAACAAATCAGATACTCTGTTTCTTTACAATGATTATAATCCCCTCCATGTACCATCACTTAACAGTATTTCTCTGTATTCATTTTAGGCCTTTTTTTTTCTTTTTTAAACACCAGGCATATATAATAATTTAAACCACCGAAGGGCACATTGTGGTAGCCTGCATCCCAGCCACCAGCTCTCAGTCCCTTTATTTCCATGAATCTAGAGTCCTCAGCTTCTCCCTCTCTCCATGTCTTCATCTCTGCCTCCATCTCTGGTGTCACTGCTTCTATGGATAATGTCCCACATTCCGCTTGTGCTCTTCTCCCTTGATGGTCCCAGAGTCCTTTGTTCCTAGAAGGTAAGGTTGACTGTTGTTGTTGTTGTTGTTGTTGTTAAGTACGGTCGAGTCGGTTCTGACCCATAGCGACCCTGAAAAGGGTTTCCGAGACTGTAAATCTTTAAGGGAGCAGAAAGCCTCATCTTTCTCCCACGGAACAGCTGGTAGTTTCAAACTGCTGACCTAGCGGTTCGCAGCCCGATTTGATTGACTACTCCCCTGTTTTTGTTATAAAACTTCTACCTTTACAATTGTGACAGTCTCAATTAGTTATGATAACAATTACTTACTATTGAATCATAAGAATCTTATCCCCATCTTTTTTCACCAGACCCATCTAGACAAGATGAAAACTATTCAATAGGGACTCTATCTTCCCCTGCATACTCTTAAACTAAACTCCCTCTTGAAAACTTGTAAGCCAGTCACATTGTGTCTTTATCGCCCCCTCAATTTAGGTACCCAATGTCTAAGTTGCCCATCCCTATCTACCCTGTATATAGAGGGGATAGCATTGATACTTGATGTGAAGACTCCTTCCCTCTCTATTGGTATTTTGAGCTACTACAACCATGAGTATAGATCAAGTTCATCAAATTGTAGCAATTTACCCTCATTTTCATTATCAAAAAGAAAAAAAATTTGATCATCCTTTAGTTGAGTTCTGATATTCAAGCCATTAAGACTAGGTCAAATGGGTACTATTTGCAGGTTTGGGTGTTTTTGTGCTCTCCCTTCACTTCATATCACCTGGAAGTATTAGTATTCTTACAAAGAAGTATTTCTATGAGTTTAAGCTGACAACAGTTAATTTAAAGCACAATGAGAATGTTAAGGCATAAAGAGACAAAATTTATGATGATAATTTGGGTAGAGATGCTGAGAAGAGTAACACAATATGAAGGATGTTTGTTGTTGTTAAGTGCCGTCAAGTCGGTTCCGACTCAAAGTGACCATGTATAGGGTTCCCAAGGAGTCGTTGGTGAGCTTGAACCATGAACCTTGAAGTTCAAACCAACCTTGCGGTACAACTCATTAACCCAAAGCACCACACCAGGACTCCATGAAGTACATGGCCAAAGTTATTAAACTATTCAGGTTGCTGTTGGTTTGGGTCAGGGCTGTGAAGTTGGTGCTGATTCACAGTAAGCCTATATAGAGTTTTCAAGGAGCAACTTTTGGGTTTGAACTACCAATCTTGTGATGAGAAGTCCAGTACTTTTCCTGTTCAGGTAGAAACTGTGAATAGATGTATATCTGGGTTGTGTATATTGCCATAAAAAATATATTAAACCAAAGAAAAGAATAACTCCTGGATGGTAACAAGCCCATTCTAATACATATACATTACATATATAATATAATAATGTATCTTTATAATATTTTACAAAAGACATGTTTACACACATACACATGCAAACATACATATAGGGGTTTCAAAGTTTATTGGAAAAATCTTGTATTTTAATTCCATTTTTCCATAAAGCTTATAAAGATATGTATATGCTGTTGTTAAGGGCCATTGAATGAGTTTCAACTCATAGCAACCCTGAATGGGGTTTCTGAGAAGCAGTTGGTCGGTTTGAACTGCCAACCTTGATGTTCAAACCAACCTTATAGTCCAGTGCATTATCCTGCAGCACCACACCAGGATTCTCTCTCTTTCAGTCAGAACCTATGCATCAGTTCTGACTCATATGTACAACAGATCTTATGTACAGAAGAATGGCCCAGCTCTGTACCATCCTCACAGTTTCTGTTACGTTTGAGCTCATGGTTGCAGCCATTGTGTCCATCCATCTCATTGAAGATCATGCTCTTTTGTGCTTACCCTTTACTTTACCAAACATGATCTCCTTCTCCAGGAACTGGTCCCTCCTGATAGTATGTCCACAATATGTGAAACAAAGTCTCTCCATCTTCACTTCTAAGGAACATTGTATTTCTTCCAAGTCAGATCTGTCAGTTTTCTGGCAGTTCATATTCAATTCATAGTCAATATTCTTTTCCAACACAGTAATTCAAAGGCACCAATTTTTCTCCAGTCTTCCTAATTCATTTTCCATCTTTTGCAGGCATATGAGGCAATTGAAAATAATCATGGTTTAGGTCAGGAGCACCTTATTCCTCAAAGTGACATCTTTACTCTTTAGCACTTTAATGAAGTCTTTTAAAATAGATTTTTCCTAGTGCAATGTCATTTGGTTTCTTGACTGCTGCTTTCTTGAAAGTTGATTGTGGATCCCAGTAAATAAAATCCTAACTAATTACAGTCTTTTTCTTGTTTATCATGATGATAATTACTGGTCCACTTGGAAGTATATTTGTTTTCTTTACACTGAGGTATAATTCATACTGAACGCTACTGTCATTGATCTTCTTCAGTAAGCGCTTCAACTCCGTTTTTGGCAAGCAATGTTGTGTCATCTGTATAGGTTGCTAATGAGTCTTCCACCAATCTAATAATCTAATGCCATATTCATATGTGCATGTGTGTAGAATATAAATAGTCTAATGCCATATTCATATGCATCATGTGTATATATATATATATATACACACACATATTTTTAGGAGTCCTGGTGTGGCACTGTATGATAAGCTCTGGATTTCTAACTGCAAGGTTGGCAGTTCAAATTCACCAGCCACTCCTCAGAAACCCTGTACAGGGTCACGATTAGTCAGAATCAAATGGATGACACTTAAAACAATAAAACAACAATATATATTGTTAAGTACCAACCAGTCAGTTCTAACTCATGGTGACCCTGTATAGGGCTTCCAAGGAGTAGCTGGTGGGTTTGAACAGCCAACCTTGAGGTTACTAGTCCAGTGTTGATCCTACAGTGTCACACTAGGACTCTCTTGTGTGCTTGCTCTCTCTCTCTCTCTCTCTCTCTCTCTCTATTTATTTATTTATTTTAAAACACACATATATATAAGAAACCCCACTGGTGATGAATACCTGTGCTAAAAAGTTAACTTTTCAGCAAAATATCCTTTAATAAATATCATCAGCTTTCATTCCAATGAAGACTTTATTAGCTTTACCTGCATCAGTAAATCACTGCTAGTGTATTTTGATATCTGAAACATGGGACTTGGATCTTCTGATTAAAAAAAAAAAAAAAATCAGTTCCAAAGGTCTCAGAAAACTCACTTTCTATTGTCCCAGAGGGCAACTGCCTCTAAGATGCCACTCAGGAGAACTATAAACTAAATTCTCATAGAACCTTTGTATAACCTATATGTCATATTGTACCACTAGAAATATATACTTCTATCCAACCATTTTTTGGCATGATGTAGTAACATATCAATTTAATTTTATTCTTAGTATATGTGGAGGAATACCAGAAGAGTAAGTTAAGTGCTTTTTATGATATATTAAGTCACTAATATTTTGTCATGCAATGAAGACAACAATGATGAGATGAAATAGTATTGGATCAGGTTTTTTATAAGGATTTTAGTAATTTTTTTTAGTCTGATTACATTCATTAGAATATAATCCATATGGATGTATTGACTGTATCTATTTCATTCTCCAATTTATAACTAATGCCCACTGTAAGGTCAGTAAGTATTTCTTGACTAAATAATTTAATTCTCATGGAGCCTTTGAAGAGTTATTATAATTATCTCCATTGTAAATATGAGGCAGCTATACCTCAGAAATGTTAAATGACTATGCAATAAAGCTATAGGAAGTATGAAAGTTGTGTGAGCGTATTTAATCACAAGGCCAAAAATTGGGGCAGCTGGACAGGATCAGTGGGATATGAATGCAGACCCTATAATGATCTATCCAAAACATCTGGCTGCTTGACTAAGTTCTTTCTATTTACTTCTTGTAGTTGTAGCAATGCAGCCTGAAAAACTTTCAGAACTACTCTGCTCAAGACTAGCATGGTTTCAAAACTTCACACCTACAAAACTCAAACTTCTCTGTCACATGAGCTGAGGGCATCAGAAGTCCCCAGCACCCCTCAAGATGCCAACTGCAGCAGCCTGACTTGTATAAATCACCTTTACAAATTTTTTTCAAAATCATATTGTAGCAGTTAGAGGTGGTTTTTCAAGAACAGAGATTGCAAACTGTGGAGCTATAGATTAGATATTTTGCTTGTTCAGTATTTTATTTTTCATAATTTACATTATTTATAGATCAGTAAACTGCACTTACATTTGGATGTCTAGCTTCCCTTGAAAACTCAAAAGCTTAGTCAAGTTCATATTCATTTTCTTTCAGGAGTTATATAGCATTTGCTTGCATCAATTCTCTATTTCCTCAATATTTCCCAACACTTTTTATCATACACTAGGACACTTTCCTCATTTATACTAGATCTAGTCCCTAGGCATTACAGTCTGTGGCCTCATTTCTAGACAATCTCAAATAAAGAACTGCACTAACTTCAGAGCCTTTAGTTTCCCTCAATTATATAGTAGTTTGGAAAAAAATTAGACTCAAGAGACTTAGCTAACAATGTGGAAAGAGCACAGCCATTAGAGTTCATAGGTTTATATGGCAATAATTGAAATCTGAATTTCCATTACTTACATGGTCTTAGGCAGTCTCTGCTTCTTTATGAAGATCAAGTAAGAAATGTATTTAAAGTACATTTTATTTCTTTCTCATTTTTTCAAATCTCAGCTTCAGAAAAATATAGTATTAGTTTGTAAACTGGTAGAGTTACCTCAAAATGTTGGCTAATGGCAAGTTCTATCTGAACAACAACAACATCAGAATAACCTAGAATAATTAATTAATATGCATGGTTCCTAGACTCAAAACTACACCTGTTGACTCAGAATCTTGGAATTTTAAGCATGGGAGTTTTCCAGTTTTAACAGCTTTCCAGTTGGTACTGAAGCAAACCAAAATTAAAAGTCATTGCCATAAATTATTAGTCATGTGATGTTGGAAAATGTGTCATTGCCAAGGTGTTGTGGTATCATTGTAGTTATATTTAAATGATCATTGAGTGAGAGTGTGCTCTTAGGCATTCACCATCCATTTCCTGGTGGGTGTGATAGAGGCTAGAAGTGTATATGCAATTCTTTCTTCCCTTTTGGTGTATACTTCAGAGTGGAATTTTCTGTTGTTGACTGCTAATTATCATTGATACAGCCATACAGGAGAAGATAACACTTGTCCAGTGGGTGGAGCCACAGGTAGTAAGGATATGGCTGGGTCTTATAAGTACACTTGCTGTATCAGAGCAAACAAAAGTAATAAAATATCTAATGAAATGCATTTCAGGAGCCTTCATATGCTGGAGTGATATGTCCAACCCTAGGCATGGCAGAAGCTGCACAGAAAGGGGTGCCACTGGCTGATGGTCCAGTGAGGGCAGTGATTGGCCATGCCTCAAACCACCAGGAGGCATTGGAACAAAGAAGAAGCAGATAACCCTCACTACCAACATCTGGCATTTGTCCTGTGCTTCCAGGCCATAGTATTGATTGATGGCCATCACAAAAGTTCAAGATAGTGGTGATGTGCCAGGTCAGGGACAGTCTTAAAGACTCTTTTGTCACCACTCCCACAGTTCCCTTTCCCACTTGGCACTCAATCCACATGTGTGCCCTTTCCTCTGAAGCTCAGTGTTCCAGAATCACCATCCATATCTGTTTTACTTGGTCTGCTTAAAATGTCATCTTGCCCTGGATTATGTATAATGGAATTCCAAAAAAGGAGGAGGAAAAAAGAAAAGAAAAGAGAAAACACACACACAGAAAAATTTCAAAGATTTTTTGGAAGAAAAATACATTAACATCATGAAAGATGATAAGATATCCATTCAAGAATCCAACAAACTCTAAACAGGATAGATGCCCAAAGAAAAAACAGTCCCTCCAAGACTGAAACTCAAAGAGAACAGTTGAGCAGACATATAAGCTTGCTGGTGACCACATTGGTCTACTTGTGAGTGGAAGAAGATGGGAGGCAGCAATGTAGATATGGATTGAGTGCAACTACATTCCGTAGACTCCCATTGACCTACAGATGAGAGAGAGAAGAGGAAAGACTGGTTAGTCCAAAGTATGGTAAGACCTGAGCCCATGGACAAGAACATAGCCACAGAGGGCTAGAGATGAGAGTGAAGCATCCAGCTGATAAGAAGTGAGGAGAGACACACAAGAACACCCAAACTTGCAGATAGTACCCAGTTGAACTAGCCTTGGTGGCTTGATAATCAGAACTCTACTAGAAGAAGATAAAAAAAAATCAAAACATTTTTTGATAAAGGAAACAAGTATAAATAGCTACAATTTGATGAACTTGACCTAGACTTATGGATGTAGTAGCTCAAAATGCCAACAGAGAGGGAAGGAGTCTTCACATCAAGTGTCAATGTTATACCCTCTGTATACAGGGTAACTAGAGACGGACAACTTAGACATTGGCTACCTAAAATGAGGGGGCAAAAAAGGCATGAAGTGACTGGCTTACAAGTTTTCAAGAAGGAGTTTAATTTAAGAGTGTGTAGAGTCCCCACTGAATAGTTTTTGTCTTGTCTAGATAGGTCTAATGAAATAGATGGGTATAAGATTCTTATAATTCAACAGTGAATAATTGTTATCATGACTAATTGTGACTGTTACAACTGTAAAGAATGAAGTTTTGTAATAAAAACAAGGGCATCATTAATCTTACAGTCCAGAAGCAGAGGACCCTAGGATTATCAAGGGAGAAGAATACAAATGCAATGTGGGACCCAATCCAGAGAAGCAGTGACACCAGAGATGGAGGAAGAGAGGAGGACATGGAAAGAGGGAGCAGCTGAGGACTCTGGACTCATGGAAAGAGAGGTACTGGGTGCTGGTGGCCAGGAGGAAGGCTTTCAGAGTATGCCCTTTGGTTGTTAAAACTTTTATATATTCCTGAGTGTTTTTGTGTACAACTCCCCCCCCTCAAAATAAACAAACAAACAAAAAAAAATAACAACAAAAGGGAATGGAAGCAAATACTGTTGAATATTGATGCATGGAGGAGATTGTAATCACTGCAATGAAAAGATGATACAAAGCTGATGTTCTCCCATGTAGACTATCACCCAGTTCACATTAAATCTTTAAAAAGAAAAAAGAAAATCAGCAAGACATAGTGTAATCAAACACTCTTAAGCACACACACACACACACACACACACACACACAAAGACATGGAAAGAAGCATAATACAGAAATGGCTGCAAGCATACATTAACAGAGAACTTCCAGAGGTTCAAGCTGGATTCAGAAGAGGCCGTGGAACGAGGGATATCATTATTGATGTCTGATGGATCTTGGCTGAAAGCAAAGCATATCAGAAAGATGTTTATCTGTACTTTGTTGATTATGAATAGGCTTTCAATTCTGTTCATCATGACAAGCTATGGAAAACATTTCAAAGAATGAGAATTCTGGAACACTTAATTTTGTTCATGAGGAATCTGTTTATAGACCAAGAGGCAGTTGTTTGAACAGAACATGGGAACACTGAATGGTTTAAAATTATGAAAAGTGTGTACCAAGGTTGTATTCTTTCACCATACTTATTCAACTTGTATGCTGAGCAAATAATACATGAAGATGGGTTATATGAAGGAAAACGTGGCATCAGGATTGGAGGAAGACACTTTAACAATCTGCGATATGCAGATAATACAACCTTGCTTGCTGAAAGTGAAAAGGACTTAAAATATTTACTGATGAAGAGCAAAGAGCACAACCTTCAGTATGGGTTGCATCTCAATGTAAAGAAAACAAAAATCCTTACCACTGGACCAATAAACAACATTCTTATCAATGCAGAAAAGATTGAAGTTGTCAAGGACTTCATTCTTCTTGGATCAACTATTAACACTCATGGAAGCAGCAGTCAAGAAATCAGACAATGTATTGCATTAGGCAAATCAGCTGCACAAGACCTGTTTAAAGTGTTGAAGAGCAAAGATGTCAGCTTGAGTACTAAGGTGTGCCTGACCCAAGCATAGTATTTTCAATAACCTCATATGCATATGAAAGCTGGACAGTGAATAAGGAAGACCATAGAAGAATTGATGCTTTTGAATTATGGTGTTGAATATTGAAATTTAGGCAAGATATCTTCAAAATCATACTTTGGCTCCTATGGACTTGTTTCAATTTTCCTCAGTTTCAGCCTGAACTGATACATGAGCAATTGATGATCTGTTCAACAGACAGCCATTGTTCCTGTTTTGTCTAATAATATTGAGCTTTTCTACTTTCTCACCCCACAGATGTAATTAATTTGATGTATGGGTATTCTAACTGGTGAGATCCATATATTATAGTCATCCCTTACATTGTTTAAAAATAATTTTCCATAAATAAGTCCTTGCCTTTACAAAATTCTATCATGTGATCTTCAGTATCATTTCTATTACCAAGATCCTATTTTCCAACTTTTGATTCTTCTTCTCGGTTTTCCAGCCTTTACATTTCAATCACCAGTAATGATCAATATATGTTGATTGCATGTTTTATCAGTTTCAGATTGAAGAAAACAGAATTCTTCAATTTTGTCATCACTGGCTTTTGTGGGTAATACATAAATTTGAATAACTGGTTTTCCTTGGAGGCATATGGATATTATCCTATCACAGACAGTACTTACATTTCAAGATGGATCTTGAAATATTCTTTTTGATGATGAATGTGACATCATTCTTGAATTTTTCATTCTTGGCATTGTTATTCCATCTCAAGATATCCATTTCATCTTTGACAACATCCAGTTTTCCTAGATTTCTGCTTTATACATTCTATATTCCTATTATTAATCGATGTTTGCAGGTGTTTCTGCACATTTTGAGTTGTGCCCCATCAGGAAATGTAGGTCCTGAAAGTTTTACTACATTTCTGTCATTATGGTCAACTGTATTTGGAGAAGGCAGCTCTTC
Organism: Chrysochloris asiatica; assembly: GCF_000296735.1. Classification (NCBI taxonomy): domain Eukaryota; kingdom Metazoa; phylum Chordata; class Mammalia; order Afrosoricida; family Chrysochloridae; genus Chrysochloris; species Chrysochloris asiatica. The sequence continues at coordinate 14,414,194 of NW_006408576.1, forward strand.
CCAAGTCATTTTGAGTGCCTACCTAGTTTAAGGACTTATCTTCATGTACTATATCTAACATTAGCATGGTTTTCATCCTCAGGTACTATATCTGACAATGTTCCATTGCTCATAATGTTTTCAGTGGCTAAATGTTCAGGTGTCTATGTTTCCTATTGTTATTTTTGTTAATTGCTATAAAGTCGGTTCTGACTCATAGCAGCCCTGTATAGGGTTTCCATGGAATGGTTTGGTGAGTTTGAACAAAAGATCTTTTGGCTCAAACTGACATTACAGCCCAGTATTTTTCCTACAGTGCCATACCAGGACTCCTAGTCTGTCTTAATATGGAAACTCCACTGAAAACTATGTACCATGGATGACCCTGTTGGTATTTAATATACTGGTAGCCTGGCTTCCAGCATCACAGCAACATGCAAGCCATGACAGTACAACAAAGTCATAAACTAAAGGCAGAGATGTTGTTGTGTCATTAAATTAGTTCTGACTCATAGTGACCCTATGTAGGGTTTCTGAGGAGTCACTGGGTTTGAACCATTGACCTTGAAGTTAATATTTTCAGTGCTTATCCTACAGTGCCACACCTAAACTCTAGGCCTAGCCTAAAGTTACCCAACATGCAAAACTAACTTTAACTCCTTACTCCTATACCCCACTCAAAAACAGCAAAGAAATCATTAGATAACACTGAGTTGATTTTCAATTCATAATGACTCCATTTGACAGAGTAAAACTGTCCTGTGGGGCTTTTCTAGGTTGTAATCTTTATGGGAGCAGATCACCAGGACTTTTCTCCAGATGACACTAGGTGGGTCCACACATCAGCCTTTCAGGCAGCAGTCTAGAGCTTAACCATTGCAACATTAATTGCCTGTTATCTGATTTTCAGCTCCTTTTTAGAATATTTTAGAATTTTGATTCTATGGCAAGCCATCTATGACCGTCCCTCACATCTCACCTTACACCTAGAGCATCAGCCTGATTCAGGTCCCATTTTCCCTCTACCTGAGCTGCCTACTTAGAGTTCAATGAAACGGCATTAACTTGAGATTAAAGTGCTGTGGAAATTCCCTTTATTTTATACTATGCTGTCTTTCCAGTTCCTAGAGTTTTCCTTAAACATCAATATCTTCAGGTAATGGAGTTGGTATTAGTGAATAGGCCAATGACCAGCAATTCAAATGGTCAATCTAGTGAGTATGAAATTGGGTAGGCTAAAAGAATACAAACAACACAGGGATACTTTAGCTAGGGAACTGGCTGAAATTCAGAAAACTAGAAGTTCCAAGGTAGGATTTTGCAGCACCTGGAGGAATATCTGGATGCTAGACCAACAGGACATGGTTGTCAATAAGAGGAAATCACTGAAAATAAGGAGTTCTGATGTGGTGGTGGTAGTGGTGATGGTGGTGCTGGTGATAGCGATGCTGGTGATGGTACTGGTGGTGGTGCTGCTGGTGGTGGTGCTGGTGGTTCTGGTGTTGATGTTGGTACTGGTGATGGTAATGGTGGTGGTGGTGCTGGTG